>NW_027411700.1:0-156176 GCF_047663935.1 Musca autumnalis
ATAAGTATTTCAAACACCGTTTATTTTTGTTGCCGGCTTGCTGATAGAGCAAGTTTGATGGATGTCAGCACAAGTCTGACTTCTTTATTTTTCCTTTCGGTATTTATAATAAAATTCTTAATTCTAACAAAATTTCTTAAATCTAGATATCACTCAATACTCTTTTCTGTTAACCAATCAGAAAAGAGTTCTTACAAATCTATTTTACAACTAGGTATATTTGTATGTGTGTATTTGATATTTTTACATATGTTTACATGCATTTCATATTTTCATTCATACTCATATTCTGGAATTTCACTCAATGAAATTTACTATTGGGATATTCTTCATTCCCATTGGCCGAACTCTGACTCATTACAATAGTATTTGAGTTTTCAATTGGAAACTCTAAACTGTCGCCCAACATATGAGTGAGCATGAAGCAATGAACTTCATATGAGTAGCGCTTTGAAAACAAAGAAACAATGAAAGCAATGAACTCGTTGTGGCACTGACCAACTCAACAAAACAAAATACTGAATATCAAAAAGCATGGCAACATAATGTGATGGTGACACACAACATTAGAATTTCGATAATTAACGAAATTTTTCGGTAAGTTAACGATGAATCAAAAGTAGTCGCTAGCCTCTACCGACACAAACAGTGATGCCAACTTTTCTTTATGTTTTTAGTCATAATTTTGCGATTTAATTTTACCGATTTTTGTCGGTAACAGCAAAAATGAGTTACTGAATCCCACTACTGATCTACCATTTTTTCGTTCCTTTACTTTTCTGCTAAAACATGCTCTGTTCCAGAACCTGCAAGTAGCTACTATTTTTTACTACGATAACATTTTTTCCTTTATGTTATCTGAAAAAATAGTAAAAATTAGTAGATTCTTGCAGTTCTAGAACAGACCAATGGTTTCATTTGAACAGCTGTGAACAACACTTTGCCATACGCAAAACTTGAAGGATGCCCGTAACGGCGCTACAATTTACTTGTGTTAACTTCGAACCATGGTACAATTACTTAGGTAGAAACATCGGCGAATTGCTACAACAAATCAACTTTTTTTGTAATGTAAATATATTTCCTTTATACTTTTTTTCATTTGACAGTTTTCTCCTTTATAACAGTTTTCATTTCACATTTTCATAGAAACAGAATTGAGCCCCTGGTTGAAGAATAAAAGACAAAGTGCTGCCAAAACTTTACTCAAACGTTGGATGTATTTTCAGCCTATAGAACGCTTACATTTACGAAATCGAATGAATTTAAACAGTCAATTCATTTGCGTATACATCAAATGAAATCTAATCTGTAGAGGGATTCTGTACGACTATGTTTACATTTACGAAATCCACTCGATTTCATCTGTCAATTCCTTTGTGTATTTTCATTGTGTTCACGTACTTTTTTAACTGTAATGTTAGAAAAAAACCGAATTGTCTAAAATTGCTTTCCCATACAGAAATTGCAAAAACTCCAGCAGAAATGTCAAAATCAACGTATCAGCCATCGTATTTAGAAGCCAATAAAGATGCTGCTAGGTTCTACTAGGCCAAATATCTATAGCAGAAAACAACAGTTATTTTTGTTTAAAGAGAAGTGCAAGTCTTACTAGATTTAAGAGTACGGGAACGCATTTCTAGCACTAAAGGGGGGAAAATTGCAAGTAGTAATATTTTGCAGGTTATGAACACAACTTTTATTTAACAAAATTTATTATCATGATGTCTCAACGATAAAATCATATTTTTTTCATTTGTACCTCTTATTCACAATTAATACGATATATAGATAATTTTACGATAATTTTCGAAATAAAGTAGTAAGGTTCTATATTGTCGTATATTTTTTATGTCTAATTCAATTAACAAGAAATTGTTTGAAAATTCATGTTAGATCCGCTGCGCATATGCATCTACCTTAATTATTGTGATATGATTGAAATCAACAAACAATAATAGTACGTTTATATATAAGCGGATTTAACGAACCAACTGGGTTTCAAATGTCAATTCCTTTACGTATACGTCAAGTAAATCCTAATAAAGAAGGTTAACCCTGCAAAAGGCCATAATATAAACAGCATATAAGTGTAAATACCGGGGTGTATTTCAGGATTTCGTGAAATCCACTGGATTTTGGAGCGTAAGTGTAAACTTGGCATAAGTTAACGACGAATAAAAAGTAGTCGCTAGCGGCTAGCCTCTACCGACACAAACATTGATGCCAACTTTTCGTTATGTTTTTACTCATAATTTTGTCATTAAATTTTACCTATTTTTGTCGGTAAGTCTAGGTCCACACTAGAGTAAATTTCACTAAAAAATTTCATGAAATTAGGCGTTCTTAGGTCGAATTCCCCACTACGACAATTTTATGTTTTTGCTCTAGAACTCGATCTAGAAACGCATACAGCCCGTTTCTGTATGTCGAAAGAAGAATGTGTGCGGATGAAACAGGTCCAAACTCTTGTGTGTTTTTCAAATTTGTTTTTTTGTTTTGAAGCAAAAGCAAAGTAAAATTATTTCGAAAACTAAAGTTCGGGCGTGTTTCATTCGCACACATTCTTCTTTCGACATACAGAAACAGGTTGATAATTTCATGCAGCTTTTTTAATGAAATTACTCTAGTGTGGACCGGGACTAACAGCAAAAATCGGTAAAATTAAATCCCAAAATTATGACTAAAAACATAAAGAAAAGTTGACATCACTGTTTGTGTCGGTAGAGGCTAGCGACTTCTTTTTATTCATCGTTAACTTATCGAAAAATTTCGTTAATTATCGACATTATAAGCATTTTAATTTTACCGACAATTATCGATAGCAGCAAAAATGAGTTACAGAATACCACTACTGTAGTGGGATTTTGTAACTCATTTTTGCTGTTATCGATAATTGTCGGTAAAATTAAAATGCTTAGAATTTCGATAATTAACGAAATTTTTCGGTAAGTTAACGATGAATCAAAAGTAGTCGCTAGCCTCTACCGACACAAACAGTGATGCCAACTTTTCTTTATGTTTTTAGTCATAATTTTGCGATTTAATTTTACCGATTTTTGTCGGTAACAGCAAAAATGAGTTACTGAATCCCACTACTGATCTACCATTTTTTCGTTCCTTTACTTTTCTGCTAAAACATGCTCTGTTCCAGAACCTGCAAGTAGCTACTATTTTTTACTACGATAACATTTTTTCCTTTATGTTATCTGAAAAAATAGTAAAAATTAGTAGATTCTTGCAGTTCTAGAACAGACCAATGGTTTCATTTGAACAGCTGTGAACAACACTTTGCCATACGCAAAACTTGAAGGATGCCCGTAACGGCGCTACAATTTACTTGTGTTAACTTCGAACCATGGTACAATTACTTAGGTAGAAACATCGGCGAATTGCTACAACAAAGCAACTTTTTTTGTAATGTAAATATATTTCCTTTATACTTTTTTTCATTTGACAGTTTTCTCCTTTATAACAGTTTTCATTTCACATTTTCATAGAAACAGAATTGAGCCCCTGGTTGAAGAATAAAAGACAAAGTGCTGCCAAAACTTTACTCAAACGTTGGATGTATTTTCAGCCTATAGAACGCTTACATTTACGAAATCGAATGAATTTAAACAGTCAATTCATTTGCGTATACATCAAATGAAATCTAATCTGTAGAGGGATTCTGTACGACTATGTTTACATTTACGAAATCCACTCGATTTCATCTGTCAATTCCTTTGTGTATACGTCAAATGAAAACTCATCTGAAATCGATTGGATTTCATTTGACGTTTGAGCAATGGAATTGACAGTTGAAATCGAGTGGATTTCGTAAATGTAAACATAGTATAACTCATTTTTGCTGTTATCGATAATTGTCGGTAAAATTAAAATGCTTATAATTTCGATAATTAACGAAATTTTTCGGTAATGCTTGGTTTACATTCGGCGTCGTTTCGGGATTTCGAAGGCGTTTCGTGATTTCGCGCGGAATCAGACAAAATATATCATGATTTCGCATACAAAAATGAAATCATCTCATTTCGTGATTTCAGCGAAATCAACATCAAAATCACAATACACATGATATACAACCCTGTTTTTGCCTAAAAAAGTACCAAAAGTTACAACACTTTTCACGTATCACAATAAAAAAGGTAGATGGTCAATTGCTGCAACAAAAAATTTAGTATCAAAATTTGTAAACAATTTGTACAAACATTTTAAATTATTTTGTTACAATGCTATTTTTCATTGTGTTCACGTACTTTTTTAACTGTAATGTTAGAAAAAAAACCGAATTGTCTAAAATTGCTTTCCCATACAGAAATTGCAAAAACTCCAGCAGAAATGTCAAAATCAACGTATCAGCCATCGTATTTAGAAGCCAATAAAGATGCTGCTAGGTTCTACTAGGCCAAATATCTATAGCAGAAAACAACAGTTATTTTTGTTTAAAGAGAAGTGCAAGTCTTACTAGATTTAGGAGTACGGGAACGCATTTCTAGCACTAAAGGGGGGAAAATTGCAAGTAGTAATATTTTGCAGGTTATGAACACAACTTTTATTTAACAAAATTTATTATCATGATGTCTCAACGATAAAATCATATTTTTTTCATTTGTACCTCTTATTCACAATTAATACGATATATAGATAATTTTACGATAATTTTCGAAATAAAGTAGTAAGGTTCTATATTGTCGTATATTTTTTATGTCTAATTCAATTAACAAGAAATTGTTTGAAAATTCATGTTAGATCCGCTGCGCATATGCATCTACCTTAATTATTGTGATATGATTGAAATCAACAAACAATAATAGCACGGTTACACTACTTCGAACCATGGTACAATTACTTAGGTAGAAACATCGGCGAATTGCTACAACAAAGCAACTTTTTTTGTAATGTAAATATATTTCCTTTATACTTTTTTTCATTTGACAGTTTTCTCCTTTATAACAGTTTTCATTTCACATTTTCATAGAAACAGAATTGAGCCCCTGGTTGAAGAATAAAAGACAAAGTGCTGCCAAAACTTTACTCAAACGTTGGATGTATTTTCAGCCTATAGAACGCTTACATTTACGAAATCGAATGAATTTAAACAGTCAATTCATTTGCGTATACATCAAATGAAATCTAATCTGTAGAGGGATTCTGTACGACTATGTTTACATTTACGAAATCCACTCGATTTCATCTGTCAATTCCTTTGTGTATACGTCAAATGAAAACTCATCTGAAATCGATTGGATTTCATTTGACGTTTGAGCAATGGAATTGACAGTTGAAATCGAGTGGATTTCGTAAATGTAAACATAGTATAACTCATTTTTGCTGTTATCGATAATTGTCGGTAAAATTAAAATGCTTATAATTTCGATAATTAACGAAATTTTTCGGTAATGCTTGGTTTACATTCGGCGTCGTTTCGGGATTTCGAAGGCGTTTCGTGATTTCGCGCGGAATCAGACAAAATATATCATGATTTCGCATAAAAAATGAAATCATCTCATTTCGTGATTTCAGCGAAATCAACATCAAAATCACAATACACATGATATACAACCCTGTTTTTGCCTAAAAAAGTACCAAAAGTTACAACACTTTTCACGTATCACAATAAAAAAGGTAGATGGTCAATTGCTGCAACAAAAAATTTAGTATCAAAATTTGTAAACAATTTGTACAAACATTTTAAATTATTTTGTTACAATGCTATTTTTCATTGTGTTCACGTACTTTTTTAACTGTAATGTTAGAAAAAAAAACCGAATTGTCTAAAATTGCTTTCCCATACAGAAATTGCAAAAACTCCAGCAGAAATGTCAAAATCAACGTATCAGCCATGGTATTTAGAAGCCAATAAAGATGCTGCTAGGTTCTACTAGGCCAAATATCTATAGCAGAAAACAACAGTTATTTTTGTTTAAAGAGAAGTGCAAGTCTTACTAGATTTAGGAGTACGGGAACGCATTTCTAGCACTAAAGGGGGGAAAATTGCAAGTAGTAATATTTTGCAGGTTATGAACACAACTTTTATTTAACAAAATTTATTATCATGATGTCTCAACGATAAAATCATATTTTTTTCATTTGTACCTCTTATTCACAATTAATACGATATATAGATAATTTTACGATAATTTTCGAAATAAAGTAGTAAGGTTCTATATTGTCGTATATTTTTTATGTCTAATTCAATTAACAAGAAATTGTTTGAAAATTCATGTTAGATCCGCTGCGCATATGCATCTACCTTAATTATTGTGATATGATTGAAATCAACAAACAATAATAGCACGGTTACACTACAGCTTTTTGCCGGGTTAACCCACTTCATGAGGATTTATTGCTTAATCTGGTCAAATCTGACCAGATTTGCCATACAAAAATTAAATCCACTCACGACTGGGTTTATTTTAAATCCGGCACAAATCCACCAAAAATACAGTGTTGTATTCGGTATTTGTGCAAAAAAATCCAACTCTACTCAAAAAGTACCAAAAGTTGCAACTGTTTTTGCAACAGAGTTATAGCACGGTTACACTACAGCTTTTTGCCGGGTTAACCCACTTCATGAGGATTTATTGCTTAATCTGGTCAAATCTGACCAGATTTGCCATACAAAAATTAAATCCACTCACGACTGGGTTTATTTTAAATCCGGCACAAATCCACCAAAAATACAGTGTTGTATTCGGTATTTGTGCAAAAAAATCCAACTCTACTCAAAAAGTACCACAAGTTGCAACTGTTTTTGCAACAGAGTTAGTCGTGTTTTACACGTTTACGATTGGTCGCATGAGATTTTATGGAGTTAATAAATCTAAAGTTATTTGAAAATCATAAAATTATTTATTTTTTTACTTTAGACACTTTTTTAAACAAAAAGAACGCTTGATACCATGATACAAAAATGTATCCCTGTGTGTAAAATATACCAATATGAGAAATTGTCATACGAGAAATTGTAAAAGTGTAAAACACGACTTTATTAGTTATTTTGTATGTATACGTAAACAAACATCAGCTGAAAGTTTATATCCTCGAAAAGCTAAGTGTAACCAGCAAAGATTAACCCACTGGATCTATTAAACCCAGTGGGTTAACCTTCAATAGTGTAACCGGGGTATAAGTCGTGTTTTACACGTTTACGATTGGTCGCATGAGATTTTATGGAGTTAATAAATCTAAAGTTATTTGAAAATCATAAAATTATTTATTTTTTTACTTTAGTCACTTTTTTAAACAAAAAGAACGCTTGATACCATGATACAAAAATGTATCCCTGTGTGTAAAATATACCAATATGAGAAATTGTCATACGAGAAATTGTAAAAGTGTAAAACACGACTTTATTAGTTATTTTGTATGTATACGTAAACAAACATCAGCTGACAGTTTATATACTCGAAAAGCTAAGTGTAACCAGCAAAGATTAACCCACTGGATCTATTAAACCCAGTGGGTTAACCTTCAATAGTGTAACCGGGGTATAATAGTACGTTCATATATAAGCGGATTTAACGAACCAACTGGGTTTCAAATGTCAATTCCTTTACGTATACGTCAAGTAAATCCTAATAAAGAAGGTTAACCCTGCAAAAGGCCATAATATAAACAGCATATAAGTGTAAATACCGGGGTGTATTTCAGGATTTCCTGAAATCCACTGGATTTTGGAGCGTAAGTGTAAACTTGGCATAAGTTAACGACGAATAAAAAGTAGTCGCTAGCGGCTAGCCTCTACCGACACAAACATTGATGCCAACTTTTCGTTATGTTTTTACTCATAATTTTGCCATTAAATTTTACCTATTTTTGTCGGTAAGTCTAGGTCCACACTAGAGTAAATTTCACTAAAAAATTTCATGAAATTAGGCGTTCTTAGGTCGAATTCCCCACTACGACAATTTTATGTTTTTGCTCTAGAACTCGATCTAGAAACGCATACAGCCCGTTTCTGTATGTCGAAAGAAGAATGTGTGCGGATGAAACAGGTCCAAACTCTTGTGTGTTTTTCAAATTTGTTTTTTTGTTTTGAAGCAAAAGCAAAGTAAAATTATTTCGAAAACTAAAGTTCGGGCGTGTTTCATTCGCACACATTCTTCTTTCGACATACAGAAACAGGTTGATAATTTCATGCAGCTTTTTTAATGAAATTACTCTAGTGTGGACCGGGACTAACAGCAAAAATCGGTAAAATTAAATCCCAAAATTATGACTAAAAACATAAAGAAAAGTTGACATCACTGTTTGTGTCGGTAGAGGCTAGCGACTTCTTTTTATTCATCGTTAACTTATCGAAAAATTTCGTTAATTATCGAAATTATAAGCATTTTAATTTTACCGACAATTATCGATAGCAGCAAAAATAAGTTACAGAATACCACTACTGTAGTGGGATTTTGTAACTCATTTTTGCTGTTATCGATAATTGTCGGTAAAATTAAAATGCTTAGAATTTCGATAATTAACGAAATTTTTCGGTAAGTTAACGATGAATCAAAAGTAGTCGCTAGCCTCTACCGACACAAACAGTGATGCCAACTTTTCTTTATGTTTTTAGTCATAATTTTGCGATTTAATTTTACCGATTTTTGTCGGTAACAGCAAAAATGAGTTACTGAATCCCACTACTGATCTACCATTTTTTCGTTCCTTTACTTTTCTGCTAAAACATGCTCTGTTCCAGAACCTGCAAGTAGCTACTATTTTTTACTACGATAACATTTTTTCCTTTATGTTATCTGAAAAAATAGTAAAAATTAGTAGATTCTTGCAGTTCTAGAACAGACCAATGGTTTCATTTGAACAGCTGTGAACAACACTTTGCCATACGCAAAACTTGAAGGATGCCCGTAACGGCGCTACAATTTACTTGTGTTAACTTCGAACCATGGTACAATTACTTAGGTAGAAACATCGGCGAATTGCTACAACAAAGCATCTTTTTTTGTAATGTAAATATATTTCCTTTATACTTTTTTCATTTGACAGTTTTCTCCTTTATAACAGTTTTCATTTCACATTTTCATAGAAACAGAATTGAGCCCCTGGTTGAAGAATAAAAGACAAAGTGCTGCCAAAACTTTACTCAAACGTTGGATGTATTTTCAGCCTATAGAACGCTTACATTTACGAAATCGAATGAATTTAAACAGTCAATTCATTTGCGTATACATCAAATGAAATCTAATCTGTAGAGGGATTCTGTACGACTATGTTTACATTTACGAAATCCACTCGATTTCATCTGTCAATTCCTTTGTGTATACGTCAAATGAAAACTCATCTGAAATCGATTGGATTTCATTTGACGTTTGAGCAATGGAATTGACAGTTGAAATCGAGTGGATTTCGTAAATGTAAACATAGTATAACTCATGTTTGCTGTTATCGATAATTGTCGGTAAAATTAAAATGCTTATAATTTCGATAATTAACGAAATTTTTCGGTAATGCTTGGTTTACATTCGGCGTCGTTTCGGGATTTCGAAGGCGTTTCGTGATTCCGCGCGGAATCAGACAAAATATATCATGATTTCGCATACAAAAATGAAATCATCTCATTTCGTGATTTCAGCGAAATCAACATCAAAATCACAATACACATGATATACAACCCTGTTTTTGCCTAAAAAAGTACCAAAAGTTACAACACTTTTCACGTATCACAATAAAAAAGGTAGATGGTCAATTGCTGCAACAAAAAATTTAGTATCAAAATTTGTAAACAATTTGTACAAACAATTTAAATTATTTTGTTACAATGCTATTTTTCATTGTGTTCACGTACTTTTTTAACTGTAATGTTAGAAAAAAAACCGAATTGTCTAAAATTGCTTTCCCATACAGAAATTGCAAAAACTCCAGCAGAAATGTCAAAATCAACGTATCAGCCATCGTATTTAGAAGCCAATAAAGATGCTGCTAGGTTCTACTAGGCCAAATATCTATAGCAGAAAACAACAGTTATTTTTGTTTAAAGAGAAGTGCAAGTCTTACTAGATTTAGGAGTACGGGAACGCATTTCTAGCACTAAAGGGGGGAAAATTGCAAGTAGTAATATTTTGCAGGTTATGAACACAACTTTTATTTAACAAAATTTATTATCATGATGTCTCAACGATAAAATCATATTTTTTTTCATTTGTACCTCTTATTCACAATTAATACGATATATAGATAATTTTACGATAATTTTCGAAATAAAGTAGTAAGGTTCTATATTGTCGCATATTTTTTATGTCTAATTCAATTAACAAGAAATTGTTTGAAAATTCATGTTAGATCCGCTGCGCATATGCATCTACCTTAATTATTGTGATATGATTGAAATCAACAAACAATAATAGCACGGTTACACTACAGCTTTTTGCCGGGTTAACCCACTTCATGAGGATTTATTGCTTAATCTGGTCAAATCTGACCAGATTTGCCATACAAAAATTAAATCCACTCACGACTGGGTTTATTTTAAATCCGGCACAAATCCACCAAAAATACAGTGTTGTATTCGGTATTTGTGCAAAAAAATCCAACTCTACTCAAAAAGTACCAAAAGTTGCAACTGTTTTTGCAACAGAGTTAGTCTTGTTTTACACGTTTACGATTGGTCGCATGAGATTTTATGGAGTTAATAAATCTAAAGTTATTTGAAAATCATAAAATTATTTATTTTTTTACTTTAGACACTTTTTTAAACAAAAAGAACGCTTGATACCATGATACAAAAATGTATCCCTGTGTGTAAAATATACCAATATGAGAAATTGTCATACGAGAAATTGTAAAAGTGTAAAACACGACTTTATTAGTTATTTTGTATGTATACGTAAACAAACATCAGCTGACAGTTTATATCCTCGAAAAGCTAAGTGTAACCAGCAAAGATTAACCCACTGGATCTATTAAACCCAGTGGGTTAACCTTCAATAGTGTAACCGGGGTATAATAGTACGTTCATATATAAGCGGATTTAACGAACCAACTGGGTTTCAAATGTCAATTCCTTTACGTATACGTCAAGTAAATCCTAATAAAGAAGGTTAACCCTGCAAAAGGCCATAATATAAACAGCATATAAGTGTAAATACCGGGGTGTATTTCAGGATTTCCTGAAATCCACTGGATTTTGGAGCGTAAGTGTAAACTTGGCATAAGTTAACGACGAATAAAAAGTAGTCGCTAGCGGCTAGCCTCTACCGACACAAACATTGATGCCAACTTTTCGTTATGTTTTTACTCATAATTTTGCCATTAAATTTTACCTATTTTTGTCGGTAAGTCTAGGTCCACACTAGAGTAAATTTCACTAAAAAATTTCATGAAATTAGGCGTTCTTAGGTCGAATTCCCCACTACGACAATTTTATGTTTTTGCTCTAGAACTCGATCTAGAAACGCATACAGCCCGTTTCTGTATGTCGAAAGAAGAATGTGTGCGGATGAAACAGGTCCAAACTCTTGTGTGTTTTTCAAATTTGTTTTTTTGTTTTGAAGCAAAAGCAAAGTAAAATTATTTCGAAAACTAAAGTTCGGGCGTGTTTCATTCGCACACATTCTTCTTTCGACATACAGAAACAGGTTGATAATTTCATGCAGCTTTTTTAATGAAATTACTCTAGTGTGGACCGGGACTAACAGCAAAAATCGGTAAAATTAAATCCCAAAATTATGACTAAAAACATAAAGAAAAGTTGACATCACTGTTTGTGTCGGTAGAGGCTAGCGACTTCTTTTTATTCATCGTTAACTTATCGAAAAATTTCGTTAATTATCGAAATTATAAGCATTTTAATTTTACCGACAATTATCGATAGCAGCAAAAATGAGTTACAGAATACCACTACTGTAGTGGGATTTTGTAACTCATTTTTGCTGTTATCGATAATTGTCGGTAAAATTAAAATGCTTAGAATTTCGATAATTAACGAAATTTTTCGGTAAGTTAACGATGAATCAAAAGTAGTCGCTAGCCTCTACCGACACAAACAGTGATGCCAACTTTTCTTTATGTTTTTAGTCATAATTTTGCGATTTAATTTTACCGATTTTTGTCGGTAACAGCAAAAATGAGTTACTGAATCCCACTACTGATCTACCATTTTTTCGTTCCTTTACTTTTCTGCTAAAACATGCTCTGTTCCAGAACCTGCAAGTAGCTACTATTTTTTACTACGATAACATTTTTTCCTTTATGTTATCTGAAAAAATAGTAAAAATTAGTAGATTCTTGCAGTTCTAGAACAGACCAATGGTTTCATTTGAACAGCTGTGAACAACACTTTGCCATACGCAAAACTTGAAGGATGCCCGTAACGGCGCTACAATTTACTTGTGTTAACTTCGAACCATGGTACAATTACTTAGGTAGAAACATCGGCGAATTGCTACAACAAAGCAACTTTTTTTGTAATGTAAATATATTTCCTTTATACTTTTTTTCATTTGACAGTTTTCTCCTTTATAACAGTTTTCATTTCACATTTTCATAGAAACAGAATTGAGCCCCTGGTTGAAGAATAAAAGACAAAGTGCTGCCAAAACTTTACTCAAACGTTGGATGTATTTTCAGCCTATAGAACGCTTACATTTACGAAATCGAATGAATTTAAACAGTCAATTCATTTGCGTATACATCAAATGAAATCTAATCTGTAGAGGGATTCTGTACGACTATGTTTACATTTACGAAATCCACTCGATTTCATCTGTCAATTCCTTTGTGTATACGTCAAATGAAAACTCATCTGAAATCGATTGGATTTCATTTGACGTTTGAGCAATGGAATTGACAGTTGAAATCGAGTGGATTTCGTAAATGTGAACATAGTATAACTCATATAACATTCGGCGTCGTTTCGGGATTTCGAAGGCGTTTCGTGATTTCGCGCGGAATCAGACAAAATATATCATGATTTCGCATACAAAAATGAAATCATCTCATTTCGTGATTTCAGCGAAATCAACATCAAAATCACAATACACATGATATACAACCCTGTTTTTGCCTAAAAAAGTACCAAAAGTTACAACACTTTTCACGTATCACAATAAAAAAGGTAGATGGTCAATTGCTGCAACAAAAAATTTAGTATCAAAATTTGTAAACAATTTGTACAAACATTTTAAATTATTTTGTTACAATGCTATTTTTCATTGTGTTCACGTACTTTTTTAACTGTAATGTTAGAAAAAAAACCGAATTGTCTAAAATTGCTTTCCCATACAGAAATTGCAAAAACTCCAGCAGAAATGTCAAAATCAACGTATCAGCCATCGTATTTAGAAGCCAATAAAGATGCTGCTAGGTTCTACTAGGCCAAATATCTATAGCAGAAAACAACAGTTATTTTTGTTTAAAGAGAAGTGCAAGTCTTACTAGATTTAGGAGTACGGGAACGCATTTCTAGCACTAAAGGGGGGAAAATTGCAAGTAGTAATATTTTGCAGGTTATGAACACAACTTTTATTTAACAAAATTTATTATCATGATGTCTCAACGATAAAATCATATTTTTTTCATTTGTACCTCTTATTCACAATTAATACGATATATAGATAATTTTACGATAATTTTCGAAATAAAGTAGTAAGGTTCTATATTGTCGTATATTTTTTATGTCTAATTCAATTAACAAGAAATTGTTTGAAAATTCATGTTAGATCCGCTGCGCATATGCATCTACCTTAATTATTGTGATATGATTGAAATCAACAAACAATAATAGCACGGTTACACTACAGATTTTTGCCGGGTTAACCCACTTCATGAGGATTTATTGCTTAATCTGGTCAAATCTGACCAGATTTGCCATACAAAAATTAAATCCACTCACGACTGGGTTTATTTTAAATCCGGCACAAATCCACCAAAAATACAGTGTTGTATTCGGTATTTGTGCAAAAAAATCCAACTCTACTCAAAAAGTACCAAAAGTTGCAACTGTTTTTGCAACAGAGTTAGTCGTGTTTTACACGTTTACGATTGGTCGCATGAGATTTTATGGAGTTAATAAATCTAAAGTTATTTGAAAATCATAAAATTATTTATTTTTTTACTTTAGACACTTTTTTAAACAAAAAGAACGCTTGATACCATGATACAAAAATGTATCCCTGTGTGTAAAATATACCAATATGAGAAATTGTCATACGAGAAATTGTAAAAGTGTAAAACACGACTTTATTAGTTATTTTGTATGTATACGTAAACAAACATCAGCTGACAGTTTATATCCTCGAAAAGCTAAGTGTAACCAGCAAAGATTAACCCACTGGATCTATTAAACCCAGTGGGTTAACCTTCAATAGTGTAACCGGGGTATAATAGTACGTTCATATATAAGCGGATTTAACGAACCAACTGGGTTTCAAATGTCAATTCCTTTACGTATACGTCAAGTAAATCCTAATAAAGAAGGTTAACCCTGCAAAAGGCCATAATATAAACAGCATATAAGTGTAAATACCGGGGTGTATTTCAGGATTTCCTGAAATCCACTGGATTTTGGAGCGTAAGTGTAAACTTGGCATAAGTTAACGACGAATAAAAAGTAGTCGCTAGCGGCTAGCCTCTACCGACACAAACATTGATGCCAACTTTTCGTTATGTTTTTACTCATAATTTTGCCATTAAATTTTACCTATTTTTGTCGGTAAGTCTAGGTCCACACTAGAGTAAATTTCACTAAAAAATTTCATGAAATTAGGCGTTCTTAGGTCGAATTCCCCACTACGACAATTTTATGTTTTTGCTCTAGAACTCGATCTAGAAACGCATACAGCCCGTTTCTGTATGTCGAAAGAAGAATGTGTGCGGATGAAACAGGTCCAAACTCTTGTGTGTTTTTCAAATTTGTTTTTTTGTTTTGAAGCAAAAGCAAAGTAAAAATCCTAATAAAGAAGGTTAACCCTGCAAAAGGCCATAATATAAACAGCATATAAGTGTAAATACCGGGGTGTATTTCAGGATTTCCTGAAATCCACTGGATTTTGGAGCGTAAGTGTAAACTTGGCATAAGTTAACGACGAATAAAAAGTAGTCGCTAGCGGCTAGCCTCTACCGACACAAACATTGATGCCAACTTTTCGTTATGTTTTTACTCATAATTTTGCCATTAAATTTTACCTATTTTTGTCGGTAAGTCTAGGTCCACACTAGAGTAAATTTCACTAAAAAATTTCATGAAATTAGGCGTTCTTAGGTCGAATTCCCCACTACGACAATTTTATGTTTTTGCTCTAGAACTCGATCTAGAAACGCATACAGCCCGTTTCTGTATGTCGAAAGAAGAATGTGTGCGGATGAAACAGGTCCAAACTCTTGTGTGTTTTTCAAATTTGTTTTTTTGTTTTGAAGCAAAAGCAAAGTAAAATTATTTCGAAAACTAAAGTTCGGGCGTGTTTCATTCGCACACATTCTTCTTTCGACATACAGAAACAGGTTGATAATTTCATGCAGCTTTTTTAATGAAATTACTCTAGTGTGGACCGGGACTAACAGCAAAAATCGGTAAAATTAAATCCCAAAATTATGACTAAAAACATAAAGAAAAGTTGACATCACTGTTTGTGTCGGTAGAGGCTAGCGACTTCTTTTTATTCATCGTTAACTTATCGAAAAATTTCGTTAATTATCGAAATTATAAGCATTTTAATTTTACCGACAATTATCGATAGCAGCAAAAATGAGTTACAGAATACCACTACTGTAGTGGGATTCTGTAACTCATTTTTGCCTCTAAGCAAGCAAAGCAACCAGAGAAAGATAGCAATGAACGGTGATTGACATTTATTTATTTGCTTTATAACTGTAACTCAAAAGACTGAATTAATTGAATTAACTTTAGTGAGAAACGCGAAACAAAGTTTATAATAATTAAGGAATTTTTTACATATTTAATCCACGACGACATTTTTGTTTAATTTATAGTATATGAAAGAGAAAAACTCTGAGTGAATGATGAATAATTAGCTCAGCCAAAGTAAAGAAACAAGAATAAGAAAAAGCTAAAGAAGCAAAAAATACATACATTTAACAAAAAAGTCATAACGCAAAGTGCAGAAAATCAAAGAGAAAAAAGACACAGCTGTGCTGACTTGACCGTTCCAAAATATTCATCAAAACACCACATACCCACACACACAGAGCCAAATAGCCAAAAAGCAACACAAAAACTGACCACAAATAAGTGTGTACGACTGAATGCTAAACGTCAAGTGTTATAATAATCCAATGGAAAACACGAAAAAGAATTGCTAAAACAAATTCCTACAATATTATTCATTAAAATTATTGAAAAAAGAAGCAAAACAAAAATTACAAATAATAATAAATCAATCGAGAGATTAAAGAGATATTCAAGTGAAGAGAACGAGAGAATAACCTCCACACTGGCATCTGAATCAAAATATAATAATAAAAAAGTGTATATTTTTGGTGAAAAGATTAAAAGTGTACAACGAAAGAGAAGTGCAAGTGTCTATAAAATAAGAAATAAAACCAGAAACAAAAACCTACGAATAAAAAATCCAACTGGAATAACATCTCCAAATCCCCAAACTGCAACAAAGACCAACAACAACACAGCGCGCCCATCATCAAAGTCTATCTTTGTGTTGCTGTAAATCTGTGGAGGCGTTTTGCAGTTTACGAGAGGTGTCTCAACCAACAACAACTACTACAATAACGACCACAAGACGACGACCACAAAACTGAACTTTACGAATATAACTATAATTGTAACAACGACAACGAGGAATCAAATCAGCCGTCATCAAACCCAATTTATCGTTGCTTCCTCATCATTCTGATTTGATAAGTTTTCGTCTTTGTTTTCTACGTGTTTTATTTATTATTTATCATTTTCGTCGTCTTCGCCGATTTAAGCTTAGGTAAGATATTAAACAGATGTTTTTAGTTTTGTTTGTATAGAGTTGCAATGGTTGGTGTTAATTTTCAGACCAAAGGGAAAGTTATAGAATATAATAAGGTGGCGGGGCTTATCTTTCCTTTACCGACCCACCTCAGAAAATTATGAATAAATTACCACAGATAGTGCTTTTTATCCCGTTTCCAACCATGTATTGCTTTTGTTGCGGAAATGTATACTTCCCAAAATATAGGCCTCCAAAGTTCCACAACGGCCCTAGTCTAAAATGTTGGCGAACCCCACCGCAGAAAATTATTAAAAAATTTCCACAAATAGTGATGTTTATACAGATATCAACCAGATATTATTTTGTTGAAGGGTATGTATACTTCCCGAGATATAGGCCTCCGAAAATATTAAATTTAAAAGAAAATGTTGTTCCCATTCCGAGATTTGCACCTGTCCATAGGAGAAAGTCTTAAATCCCGGCCGAAGGCGGCTATTTAGAGAAAAATAGGTTAGGGCCAAAGCCGGCTATTTAGAGAAAAATATTTAATTTAAGAGAAAATTTTTTCCCCGTTCCCGAGATTTGCACCTGTCCATAGGAGAAAGTCTTAAATCCCGGCCGAAGGCGGCTATTAAAAGAGAAGAATAGGTTAGGTTGGAATCGGGATAAAAAGCACTATCTGTGGTAATTTTTTCATAATTTTCTGCGATGGGTCGGTAAAGGAAAGGAGTTCCTTTAAATCTTCTGGATGAACTAAGTAAATTGTATATGGTGTATCCTTTCCACAATGTGGTGATTAGGATGGCCTTCACGGTAATCGAAACCATGTCATTGTGTTGCTGTCTTTGTCTTCTCATGTAGTGGTCGCCTGAAGACATGAGGTGGCACCCTGTTGCAGTTCTCAGGCCGCATTCTGACAGGTGCTCTTCTCACCTCTGCCGTCCATGTGGTGAACAGAGTGGCCGTGGATTTAGTGGCGGATTTTGGCATATTTCTCGCGTGAAAAATGTGCTAAGATCAGTCATGTAGGAGTTCAGCCTTTCACAAATGACAATCTCAATGCCGCCTTATGGGGGCAGAATACAGGAGAAGTAAAGGTTAAACAGTTCCGGACATATCACCCCAGTTTGGTAAACGCGCAATTTCACTCTACGGAGCTTGAAATCAGGGACGTAGTCAGAAATGCATCTCGACACCATTTCGGAAGGACAAAATTTAATGTTTTGTTGTTGTTGTAACAGTGTTTATTATTGTATGTTTGTGAGTTCGTTCTTCTGCTCAATCTGACTCTGGGTCTATCTCCAGTTTCAGGAAAGTGGCTGCTGCATGCTGGGCAGATGTTTTGCATGGTACGATCGATCGTTGCCCTATAAGAATTTACGCGATTGCAATATCCCGATCGTAGTTCAGACAAAACTACTCTGATTTGTCTTGGAAGCTTGCGCTCCTCAGCTGCGATAGGTAGATGGGGGATGTACTCCGAGGACTTTATTCACACTATATTTGCTTATGGCTTTAGCAACTGCGTCCGTGTGAATGTTATTTAAGCCTGCTTGACATGCTTGTTGATCTAGGGGTTCTCCCCTCTATCCTTGGACCTCTTCCTCTATAACGTGAATATCCTTCTTGATGTGTCTGAGTGTGTCGAGCCTACCCACCAGATGGTGATTGGGATGGCTTTAACGGTAACACCCGAGCAAGTACTGCTATGAAAGCAACTCATTGTGTTTCTGTGCTGGAAGAATCTTTGCCTCCTCATGTAGATGACCCACTGAAGACATGAGGAGGCACCCTGTTGCTGTTCTCAGGGCAGCATTTTGACAACTTTGAATCTTATTCCATTGTTTATCACAAAAACTCAGGGACCAAACTGGAGCCGCATAGCTTACCACCGACCGACCTATCGTGTTATATGTAGTCAAAAGGGTTTCCTTATCTGCTGCCCAAGTGCTGTCGGCTAGCGACTTGACCTTGTTCCTACTTTTCAGTTTGTCGCAGATAGCTGCGGCATTCGCGGAAGACAACGTAGTGTCGAATGTGACCCCTAGAATTTTGGGGCAGTTTGTGGTCAGAATTCTGCTACCATCGACCACGACATTTTTTTGTACATCCAAAAAATTACCATTGATGATTGGCAACTGGATAGCTATTTCTAATGCTGGGGCCTTTAAGCCTCGAAGCTCCAAGGGTCTTTGCTACGGGCGACAATTTTCCATAATTCGGTAAGGATGTGGGTGGCTAGTGACAGGTTGAGAACTTTAGTAAGATACTCGACTCCAGGCACATCCAGCTGTTTCAGCATTATCATGGAGATTACATCAGGGCCCAACGCTATGGATGATTTAGCATTCCTGATGACATTCGCAATATCACCCATTGTAAATTGTGGTGGTTCATACTCGACAGGAAGAGATCTAAAGCGACTTATCACTTCCGGGATGCTCGGTTAACCGTTGATTGAAATAACTTGCGCTCCTTTTCGGATCAGTCAATGTATCGTCTGCAAACCAAGCTGAGGTTAACCATTGTCCAATTGCCCACAATTCACATATTCCGGCTATAGAGGCGTCCTACTTGACCGTGCAAAACGTAGAGCTTCTAATTTGCTCAGTCCTCGGCCGTTTCCGAGGACCGAAGAGCATTAAAGTCTTCCAAGTCCCCCGATTAGCATTAAAGTACACCTCGTTTCCGAAGTCCCCCGAGACCAACGAAAAACTAAAAAAAAAAAATAATTTTCAAATTTTGGACATAAAAAGGACAAACATTTTTTTTTTTAAATAAAATCTATCAATGAAAGTCTAGATTTTAAAGCCCCTTGATAACCCACACATTGGGAGAAAAACACGTTTTTAGTTTCTATGTTGCATACCAAACGCAATAAATTTCCCCCTTCCAAAGCAGGCAATATTGTTCCATCGACTTGAAAATTTCTATGCTAATTCTACTTTAATAATTTTTCTTCCATTTTCTGAAATTTACAAGAGGATTCATCCCTTAATTGAGAAAGTGAGAAAACTCAGGGAAAATGTACGCTCAGAATAACCCCAAATCGGGCAAACAAAAACCCTAAATAAAACTAGCATCCACAAAAAAGTACACGCTCGTTGGGGGTTCCATTACCATTATCTCCAAAATGCTAAGTTTTATTTTAAATTAAAATTAATTTTATTTTTGAATGTCTCACCCCCTCATTACCAAGAAGAAATATGTTGCCGGCATTTTCTGGTACTTTTAGTGATAGGGAAACTCATGTTTCCTTTTTTCTGCTTCTTGTTTTTATTTCCAACACATCACAATTTGTCCAAGACAACCAGCACATTGTAATTGAGTATAGCTCTGTTCCTTTACGTGCAAGAATCTTCAAGTTTTACCACTTTTTACTCGAAAAGCGTTCCTTTACTTCTGACACCATACAATTCATATGAGAGCAGTTCACAACTTTTGCCACTTTTGCCGGTTTTACCATTTTCAAAAGTAAAGGAACAGACCATATGTGTGTGCCCGAGTTGTTTTTGGTAAACAAATTTATGCGTGGAGCATTGATGTTCATGCATAAAACTCACACACGCGCCGCCTCAGATATGCCGAGTCAATGTTGTATAATGTTTGCATTGAGTAGGTCGTTCGGGTGTGTTTTTTCTCATTTTGGGTTTGCCTCTCCCTGTCAAGATCAGTTGTTGAAATTCATAATTTTTTTTGTTAGATCAGCTGTTTTTTGTTTTTGTGAATGCTCTTGAATGTTTGTAAACATGTTTTAGAGATTACAACATGACGCGATGACGACGATGGGCCAGCCAATCAGCCGAAGTTTTTAATGTTGATGTCATAGCGAAAGTAAATGTGTGCGTGTTTGGTTAGTGCTGCATATGAAGGGGATTATTGATAAATGAATGTTCAATTATAAATGTGTTGAGAGATGGGGAAATGCATTCTTGGAGGAATTTGGTGGAGAATTGCTCCAAAATACCTTCATTATGTATTTGGGGTTTTAGCTTGACATTAGGCATGTTCGTTCAAAAAGAACGGTAAAAGAAATTGCAAAAAAAAATATCAAACGTAGCAGACAGTCATACATAAGCCAGCAAATGTGGTGATAATAGTACGTTTACATATACATAACTGGATTTAATAAACCTACTGGGCTGCAAATGTCAAATTCCGTATAATAGCCTGTTTATATTATAGCCTTTAACAAGCTTAACATTGTATATGAATTGACATTTGAAACCCAGTGGGTTTATTAAATCCGGTTATATGTAACGCGGGGTACACACAGTCAGTTTTGACTGTCGATTTTTCGGAAATATCGATAAATGTCAAACGGTCCAGCAACCACAAAATATTTTGTGGTTGCCTGATGACTGACAAAAAATATTGGTCACATTAAGCGGGGTACAAACGATCAGTTTTGACTGTCTCAAATAATCGGTTGCTTGCCAGTGTGGCCGTTTACTTTTGTTCATCAGGCAACCACAAAATATTTTGTGGTTGCTGGACGGTTAGACAGTTATCGATAATTCCGAAAAATCGACAGTCAAAACTGATCGTGTGTACCCCGCTTTAGCAAGCAACCGATTATTTGAGCAAAAGTGACAGTCAAAACTGATCGTGTGTATCCCACTTAAGCGTGATATAAGTCATGAAATCCTCATAAAGAAGCATAACCCGGCAAAAAGCTATAAAAATATTAACCTGCTATTAATCTTCGTCGTTTACATATTGTTCACAATTAAATAGGGTAATACGGCGTTTAGATTATAGTTTTTTGCAGGGTTAACCTTCTTTATGAGGATTTATTTGAAGTATACACAATGGAAATGACATTTGAAACCCAGACCCAGTAGTCGACACTTTTTAAATCCTCAGCATTTATGCTAACGAGGGTATATACACTTTCATACGGGCAAAATGTGCCTCATCGAAATAATGGTTTTAGACCCCAAGTATGTTTGGACGAAATGTGTTTCAGACAATTTGGAGTCGATCTAGCCATGTCCGTCCGTCTGACTGGCTGGCTGGAGCGCCCGATAACTCTCGAACGGATCAACCGATTCGGTCCAAAATTTGGTTTTCGTAATATTTTATCCAAACTTAGTTTAAGTTCGAAGATGGGTTATATCGGTCCACTCCTTCCGGTACCTCGCCCACAAAAGTTCGAAAATGTTCGGAAAATTTGTGCGCTCGATAACTCTTGAAGGAAGTAACCGATTTGCTCCATACTTTGCACATGGTTTGAAATTTCTAGCAGACTTAGGTACCAATATGGACTCAATCGGTCCACTCCTTCGGGTACCTCCCACACAAATTTTCGGAAAAGTACAGTTAGGACCTGCTCTCGAATCGCTTTGATTTTTGTTGTAGCAACTTGTATCCAGTGCACCCTATACGATGGTACAAGTTTCATTAGGGGCAAGTCCATACTTCCTGAGCAAATTGCCTGAAAGGTGCAAAAAACCCCTATGACACCGAGTGTAGTGGTTGGAGCGCAAGATAACTCTCGAACGGATATACGGATTCGGTACAAAATGTGGCCTTCGTAATATTTTGTGCAAACTTAGTTTAAGTTCGAAGATAAACCATATCGGTCCACTCCTTCAGGTACCTCTCCCACAAAAGTTCAAAAATGTTCGGAAAAATTGTTCGTACGGTAACTCTTGAAGGGAGTGGCCGAATTGGTCCATACTTTACACATCCTAATATATCTACCAGATATAGATCAGGTTCAAATGTGGGCTATATTTGTCGACTCCATCCGGTACCTCCCACACAAAATTTGGGATAAGTTCACTTTAAGACCTGATATGGAATCACTTTGATTTTTGTTGAAGCAACTTGCATTCGCTGCCTGAATTATGATGGTAAATGTTTTTTCAGGGGCAAGTCCATACTTCTTGAGCAAACAGCCCGAAGGGTGTAAAAACCCCTATGGTACCACATGTAGTGGCTGGAGATCCATTCTTTTTAGTATCTCCTCCGCAAAACTTTTGATCTTTAATCCTAATCAACATTTTTGTCGGTTCTAACGCCCAAAATTTTCAATATACACAGGCTGAGGGTATATCTTTTTTACTTGTTATAAATCAATTTTCCCCGCGAAAATAGTTGCGACCACTAGAACAAATATGACATTTTTGAAGATGAATGTCAAAAAATTTTATGAAAATTTTTCAAAAAAAGGGGGGGGGGGGGTGCCGTGCGTGGATCCGGTCCCATGGTGATCGTAACTCCAAAATCAAAATATTCTAAAAATTTGTTCGCCATCAACTTTTACTATAGGTCCTAGAATACACCAAAACTCTATATCTTACCTAAACTCCAGAAATATGCAAAATTAAAAACACATTTTAGAGTTTTAGCAAACTTGTCATACAAAATATCATTAAGAAGAATGGCGTCAACGACAGAAATGTTCTCCGCTAAAATTCATCCGCATGAATATGCTCTCTCTCCTACATGTATAAGGGTTCTCTTTTACGGTATTGTCATATTGAAATACTTAAATGCACATTAAATTCAGTTCGATTTTGTGCAGTAACCCCCATTATTATGAGTCTTCTTTTGTTATAGTTTGGATTTACCGAACAGTAGTGCGATTCTCTAACTCATTTTTTGAGTTACCGACAATTGTCGGTAAAATTAAAATGCTTATAATTTCCGTAATTACCGATGTTTTTCGGTAAGTTAGCGACGAATAAAAAGCAGTCGCAAAGTTCTACCGATAGCTAGAGTGTTGTCAACTTTTATTTAAACTTTTCATTCATAATTTTGCGTTATAATTTTACCGATTTTTGTCGGTAACTCAAAAAATGTGTTAGCAGATTTATAGCGTTCCGGTTAACTTAAAGTTAAAAGTGGTGATTGAATTTCAAGGAGGAGCTTCTTGTCATTAACTTTCAATGTGAAAATTATATTTGCATTTTCAAATCCATCAGATAGTAAAAGAACAAATTTAATAATGACCCTAAGAATGTGGATAGTGCACGAATTAATTTGAATTAAGGGAGTTAATGCAAATTAACGCTGCCGTCTGTCTAGGGTATTATTCCGCCACACTCCGGACAGCATTGTGATTTTAACGTATGCAGATGATTGTATGATCTAGGCATCAGGTACCTTCCCTGATGTCATTTGTGAAAGGCTGATCTCCTATTTGACTGATCTTGCCAAATTTTTCCACGCGAGGAATATGCAAATATCCGCCACTTAATCTACCCCCACTATGTTCACCACATGGCGTGCAGAGGTGAGCACTGAGTTGAATGTTTATAGTAGCAGAATTCCAATCAATAACTACCCCAAAATTCTAGGGGTCACATTTGACAAGCTGGTACATACAAAATTCTAGGGGTCACATTTGACAAGTTGGTACATACATCGCCTTGTTAAAGTTTACGGTTGTGAAGGGTCTAAAGTGGAACTTTCAACTGTAACCCAGAGAATCGACTAGTAAATTTGTGTAGTTCCGAAACGAACAAGATCCTAGGAACTATTTCGGACAAGGAACTATATCCGGCTTTTGCATTTATGTAGTTCCTTTAGTTCATATAGTTCAGTCGTACATATTATCCTTTTCAGCTTTGTGAAATCAATCACATGTCCATATGAGAGCAAATATATCGTCACCTATAGAATCTACAGTCTCGTTTCTTACGCCGTTTGTTAAGCAAACTTTGACACACAATCCATGCAATTTATATGATGATGTCGAGTTCCGTATCGAAATTAGATGCAGAAGCATCCAAGTATCACGAAATACAAGGGTCAGCTTTGTCAAATCAATCACATGTCCATATGAGAGCAAATATATCGTGACCTATAGAATCTACAGTCTCGTTTCTTACGTCGTTTGTTAAGCAAACTTTGACACACAATCCATGCAATTTATATGATGATGTCGAGTTCCGAATCGAAATTAGATGCAGAAGCATCCAAGTATCACGAAATACAAGGGTCAGCTTTGTCAAATCAATCACATGTCCATATGAGAGCAAATATATCGTGACCTATGGAATCTACAGCCTCGTTTCTTACGTCGTTTGTTAAGCAAACTTTGACACACAATCCATGCAATTTATATGATGATGTCGAGTTCCGTATCGAAATTAGATGCAGAAGCATCCAAGTATCATGAAATACAAGGGTCAGCTTTGTCAAATCAATCACATGTCCATATGAGAGCAAATATATCGTGACCTATAGAATCTACAGTCTCGTTCCCTACGTCGTTTGTTAAGCAAACTTTGACACTCAATCCATGTAATTTATATAATGATGTCGAGTTCCGTATCGAAATTAGATGCAGAAGCATCCAAGTATCACGAAATACAAGGGTCAGCTTTGTCAAATCAATCACATGTCCATATGAGAGCAAATATATCGTGACCTATAGAATCTACAGCCTCGTTTCTTACGTCGTTTGTTAAGCAAACTTTGACACACAATCCATGCAATTTATATGATGATGTCGAGTTCCGAATCGAAATTAGATGCAGAAGCATCCAAGTATCACGAAATACAAGGGTCAGCTTTGTCAAATCAATCACATGTCCATATGAGAGCAAATATATCGTGACCTATAGAATCTACAGTCTCGTTTCTTACGTCGTTTGTTAAGCAAACTTTGACACACAATCCATGCAATTTATATAATGATGTCGAGTTCCGTATCGAAATTAGATGCAGAAGCATCCAAGTCTCAAGAAATACAAGGGTCAGCTTTATCAAATCAATCACATGTCCATATGAGAGCAAATATATCGTGAACTATATAATCTACAGTCTCGTTACTTTCGTCGTTTGTTAAGCAAACTTTGACACACAATCCATGCAATTTATATGATGATGTCGAGTTCCGAATCGAAATTAGATGCAGAAGCATCCAAGTATCACGAAATACAAGGGTCAGCTTTGTCAAATCAATCACATGTCCATATGAGAGCAAATATATCGTGACCTATAGAATCTACAGTCTCGTTTCTTACGCCGTTTGTTAAGCAAACTTTGACACACAATCCATGCAATTTATATGATGATGTCGAGTTCCGTATCGAAATTAGATGCAGAAGCATCCAAGTATCACGAAATACAAGGGTCAGCTTTGTCAAATCAATCACATGTCCATATGAGAGCAAATATATCGTCACCTATAGAATCTACAGTCTCGTTTCTTACGCCGTTTGTTAAGCAAACTTTGACACACAATCCATGCAATTTATATGATGATGTCGAGTTCCGTATCGAAGTTAGATGCAGAAGCATCTAAGTATCACGAAATACAAGGGTCAGCTTTGTCAAATCAATCACATGTCCATATGAGAGCAAATATATCGTGACCTATAGAATCTACAGTCTCGTTTCTTACGTCGTTTGTTAAGCAAACTTTGACACTCAATCCATGTAATTTATATAATGATGTCGAGTTCCGTATCGAAATTAGATGCAGAAGCATCCAAGTATCACGAAATACAAGGGTCAGCTTTGTCAAATCAATCACATGTCCATATGAGAGCAAATATATCGTGACCTATAGAATCTACAGCCTCGTTTCTTACGTCGTTTGTTAAGCAAACTTTGACACACAATCCATGCAATTTATATGATGATGTCGAGTTCCGAATCGAAATTAGATGCAGAAGCATCCAAGTATCACGAAATACAAGGGTCAGCTTTGTCAAATCAATCACATGTCCATATGAGAGCAAATATATCGTGACCTATAGAATCTACAGTCTCGTTTCTTACGTCGTTTGTTAAGCAAACTTTGACACACAATCCATGCAATTTATATAATGATGTCGAGTTCCGTATCGAAATTAGATGCAGAAGCATCCAAGTCTCAAGAAATACAAGGGTCAGCTTTGTCAAATCAATCACATGTCCATATGAGAGCAAATATATCGTGAACTATATAATCTACAGTCTCGTTACTTTCGTCGTTTGTTAAGCAAACTTTGACACACAATCCATGCAATTTATATGATGATGTCGAGTTCCGAATCGAAATTAGATGCAGAAGCATCCAAGTATCACGAAATACAAGGGTCAGCTTTGTCAAATCAATCACATGTCCATATGAGAGCAAATATATCGTGACCTATAGAATCTACAGTCTCGTTTCTTACGCCGTTTGTTAAGCAAACTTTGACACACAATCCATGCAATTTATATGATGATGTCGAGTTCCGTATCGAAATTAGATGCAGAAGCATCCAAGTATCACGAAATACAAGGGTCAGCTTTGTCAAATCAATCACATGTCCATATGAGAGCAAATATATCGTCACCTATAGAATCTACAGTCTCGTTTCTTACGCCGTTTGTTAAGCAAACTTTGACACACAATCCATGCAATTTATATGATGATGTCGAGTTCCGTATCGAAGTTAGATGCAGAAGCATCTAAGTATCACGAAATACAAGGGTCAGCTTTGTCAAATCAATCACATGTCCATATGAGAGCAAATATATCGTGACCTATAGAATCTACAGTCTCGTTTCTTACGTCGTTTGTTAAGCAAACTTTGACACACAATCCATGTAATTTATATGATGATGTCGAGTTCCGAATCGAAATTAGATGCAGAAGCATCCAAGTATCACGAAATACAAGGGTCAGCTTTGTCAAATCAATCACATGTCCATATGAGAGCAAATATATCGTGACCTATAGAATCTACAGTCTCGTTTCTTACGTCGTTTGTTAAGCAAACTTTGACACACAATCCATGTAATTTATATAATGATGTCGAGTTCCGTATCGAAACTAGATGCAGAAGCATCCAAATCTCACGAAATACAAGGGTCAGCTTTGTCAAATCAATCACATGTCCATATGAGAGCAAATATATCGTGACCTATAGAATCTACAGCCTCGTTTCTTACGTCGTTTGTTAAGCAAACTTTGACACACAATCCATGCAATTTATATGATGATGTCGAGTTCCGTATCGAAATTAGATGCAGAATACAAGGGTCAGCTTTGTCAAATCAATCACATGTCCATATGAGAGCAAATATATCGTGACCTATAGAATCTACAGTCTCGTTTCTTACGTCGTTTGTTAAGCAAACTTTGACACACAATCCATGCAATTTATATGATGATGTCGAGTTCCGAATCGAAATTAGATGCAGAAGCATCCAAGTATCACGAAATACAAGGGTCAGCTTTGTCAAATCAATCACATGTCCATATGAGAGCAAATATATCGTGACCTATAGAATCTACAGCCTCGTTTCTTACGTCGTTTGTTAAGCAAACTTTGACACACAATCCATGCAATTTATATGATGATGTCGAGTTCCGAATCGAAATTAGATGCAGAAGCATCCAAGTATCACGAAATACAAGGGTCAGCTTTGTCAAATCAATCACATGTCCATATGAGAGCAAATATATCGTGACCTATAGAATCTACAGTCTCGTTTCTTACGTCGTTTGTTAAGCAAACTTTGATACACAATCCATGCAATTTATATAATGATGTCGAGTTCCGTATCGAAATTAGATGCAGAAGCATCCAAGTCTCAAGAAATACAAGGGTCAGCTTTGTCAAATCAATCACATGTCCATATGAGAGCAAATATATCGTGAACTATATAATCTACAGTCTCGTTACTTTCGTCGTTTGTTAAGCAAACTTTGACACACAATCCATGCAATTTATATGATGATGTCGAGTTCCGAATCGAAATTAGATGCAGAAGCATCCAAGTATCACGAAATACAAGGGTCAGCTTTGTCAAATCAATCACATGTCCATATGAGAGCAAATATATCGTGACCTATAGAATCTACAGTCTCGTTTCTTACGTCGTTTGTTAAGCAAACTTTGACACACAATCCATGCAATTTATATGATGATGTCGAGTTCCGTATCGAAATTAGATGCAGAAGCATCCAAGTATCACGAAATACAAGGGTCAGCTTTGTCAAATCAATCACATGTCCATATGAGAGCAAATATATCGTCACCTATAGAATCTACAGTCTCGTTTCTTACACCGTTTGTTAAGCAAACTTTGACACACAATCCATGCAATTTATATGATGATGTCGAGTTCCGTATCGAAGTTAGATGCAGAAGCATCTAAGTATCACGAAATAGAAGGGTCAGCTTTGTCAAATCAATCACATGTCCATATGAGAGCAAATATATCGTGACCTATAGAATCTACAGTCTCGTTTCTTACGTCGTTTGTTAAGCAAACTTTGACACACAATCCATGTAATTTATATGATGATGTCGAGTTCCGAATCGAAATTAGATGCAGAAGCATCCAAGTATCACGAAATACAAGGGTCAGCTTTGTCAAATCAATCACATGTCCATATGAGAGCAAATATATCGTGACCTATAGAATCTACAGTCTCGTTTCTTACGTCGTTTGTTAAGCAAACTTTGACACATAATCCATGTAATTTATATAATGATGTCGAGTTCCGTATCGAAACTAGATGCAGAAGCATCCAAATCTCACGAAATACAAGGGTCAGCTTTGTCAAATCAATCACATGTCCATATGAGAGCAAATATATCGTGACCTATAGAATCTACAGCCTCGTTTCTTACGTCGTTTGTTAAGCAAACTTTGACACACAATCCATGCAATTTATATGATGATGTCGAGTTCCGTATCGAAATTAGATGCAGAATACAAGGGTCAGCTTTGTCAAATCAATCACATGTCCATATGAGAGCAAATATATCGTGACCTATAGAATCTACAGTCTCGTTTCTTACGTCGTTTGTTAAGCAAACTTTGACACACAATCCATGCAATTTATATGATGATGTCGAGTTCCGAATCGAAATTAGATGCAGAAGCATCCAAGTATCACGAAATACAAGGGTCAGCTTTGTCAAATCAATCACATGTCCATATGAGAGCAAATATATCGTGACCTATAGAATCTACAGCCTCGTTTCTTACGTCGTTTGTTAAGCAAACTTTGACACACATTCCATGCAATTTATATGATGATGTCGAGTTCCGAATCGAAATTAGATGCAGAAGCATCCAAGTATCACGAAATACAAGGGTCAGCTTTGTCAAATCAATCACATGTCCATATGAGAGCAAATATATCGTGAACTATATAATCTACAGTCCCGTTACTTTCGTCGTTTGTTAAGCAAACTTTGACACACAATCCATGCAATTTATATGATGATGTCGAGTTCCGAATCGAAATTAGATGCAGAAGCATCCAAGTATCACGAAATACAAGGGTCAGCTTTGTCAAATCAATCACATGTCCATATGAGAGCAAATATATCGTGACCTATAGAATCTACAGCCTCGTTTCTTACGTCGTTTGTTAAGCAAACTTTGACACACAATCCATGCAATTTATATGATGATGTCGAGTTCCGAATCGAAATTAGATGCAGAAGCATCCAAGTATCACGAAATACAAAGGTCAGCTTTGTCAAATCAATCACATGTCCATATGAGAGCAAATATATCGTGACCTATAGAATTTACAGCCTCGTTTCTTACGTCGTTTGTTAAGCAAACTTTGACACACAATCCATGGAATTTATATGATGATGTCGAGTTCCGAATCGAAATTAGATGCAGAAGCATCCAAGTCTCACGAAATACAAAGGTCAGCTTTGTCAAATCAATCACATGTCCATATGAGAGCAAATATATCGTGACCTATAGAATCTACAGTCTCGTTTCTTACGTCGTTTGTTAAGCAAACTTTGACACTCAATCCATGTAATTTATATAATGATGTCGAGTTCCGAATCGAAATTAGATGCAGAAGCATCCAAGTATCACGAAATACAAGGGTCAGCTTTGTCAAATCAATCACATGTCCATATGAGAGCAAATATATCGTCACCTATAGAATCTACAGTCTCGTTTCTTACTTTGACACACAATCCATGCAATTTATATGATGATGTCGAGTTCCGAATCGAAATTAGATGCAGAAGCATCCAAGTCTCACGAAATACAAAGGTCAGCTTTGTCAAATCAATCACATGTCCATATGAGAGCAAATATATCGTGACCTATAGAATCTACAGTCTCGTTTCTTACGTCGTTTGTTAAGCAAACTTTGACACACAATCCATGCAATTTATATGATGATGTCGAGTTCCGTATCGAAATTAGATGCAGAAGCATCCAAGTCTCACGAAATACAAGGGTCAGCTTTGTCAAATCAATCACATGTCCATATGATAGCAAATATATCGTGTCCTATAGAATCTACAGTCTCGTTTCTTACGTCGTTTGTTAAGCAAACTTTGACACACAATCCATGCAATTTATATGATGATGTCGAGTTCCGAATCGAAATTAGATGCAGAAGCATCCAAGTCTCACGAAATACAAAGGTCAGCTTTGTCAAATCAATCACATGTCCATATGAGAGCAAATATATCGTGACCTATAGAATCTACAGTCTCGTTTCTTACGTCGTTTGTTAAGCAAACTTTGACACACAATCCATGCAATTTATATGATGATGTCGAGTTCCGTATCGAAATTAGATGCAGAAGCATCCAAGTCTCACGAAATACAAGGGTCAGCTTTGTCAAATCAATCACATGTCCATATGATAGCAAATATATCGTGACCTATAGAATCTACAGTCTCGTTTCTTACGTCGTTTGTTAAGCAAACTTTGACACACAATCCATGTAATTTATATGATGATGTCGAGTTCCGAATCGAAATTAGATGCAGAAGCATCCAAGTATCACGAAATACAAGGGTCAGCTTTGTCAAATCAATCACATGTCCATATGAGAGCAAATATATCGTCACCTATAGAATCTACAGTCTCGTTTCTTACGTCGTTTGGTAAGCAAACTTTGACACACAATCCATGCAATTTATATGATGATGTCGAGTTCCGTATCGAAATTAGATGCAGAAGCATCCAAGTATCACGAAATACAAGGGTCAGCTTTGTCAAATCAATCACATGTCCATATGATAGCAAATATATCGTGACCTATAGAATTTACAGCCTCGTTTCTTACGTCGTTTGTTAAGCAAACTTTGACACACAATCCATGCAATTTATATGATGATGTCGAGTTCCGAATCGAAATTAGATGCAGAAGCATCCATGTCTCACGAAATACAAAGGTCAGCTTTGTCAAATCAATCACATGTCCATATGAGAGCAAATATATCGTGACCTATAGAATCTACAGCCTCGTTTCTTACGTCGTTTGTTAAGCAAACTTTGACACACAATCCATGCAATTTATATGATGATGTCGAGTTCCGAATCGAAACTAGATGCAGAAGCATCCAAGTCTCAAGAAATACAAGGGTCAGCTTTGTCAAATCAATCACATGTCCATATGAGAGCAAATATATCGTCACCTATAGAATCTACAGTCTCGTTTCTTACGTCGTTTGTTAAGCAAACTTTGACACACAATCCATGCAATGTTTATGATGATGTCGAGTTCCGTATCGAAATTAGATGCAGAAGCATCCAAGTCTCAATAAATACAAGGGTCAGCTTTGTCAAATCAATCACATGTCCATATGAGAGCAAATATATCGTGACCTATAGAATCTACAGTCTCGTTTCTTACGTCGTTTGTTAAGCAAACTTTGACACACAATCCATGCAATTTATATGATGATGTCGAGTTCCGAATCGAAATTAGATGCAGAAGCATCCAAGTATCACGAAATACAAGGGTCAGCTTTGTCAAATCAATCACATGTCCATATGAGAGCAAATATATCGTGACCTATAGAATCTACAGCCTCGTTTCTTACGTCGTTTGTTAAGCAAACTTTGACACACAATCCATGCAATTTATATGATGATGTCGAGTTCCGTATCGAAATTAGATGCAGAAGCATCCAAGTATCACGAAATACAAGGGTCAGCTTTGTCAAATCAATCACATGTCCATATGAGAGCAAATATATCGTGACCTATAGAATCTACAGTCTCGTTTCTTACGTCGTTTGTTAAGCAAACTTTGACACACAATCCATGCAATTTATATGATGATGTCGAGTTCCGTATCGAAATTAGATGCAGAAGCATCCAAGTCTCACGAAATACAAGGGTCAGCTTTGTCAAATCAATCACATGTCCATATGAGAGCAAATATATCGTCACCTATAGAATCTACAGTCTCGTTTCTTACGTCGTTTGTTAAGCAAACTTTGACACACAATCCATGTAATTTATATGATGATGTCGAGTTCCAAATCGAAATTAGATGCAGAAGCATCCAAGTATCACGAAATACAAGGGTCAGCTTTGTCAAATCAATCACATGTCCATATGAGAGCAAATATATCGTCACCTATAGAATCTACAGTCTCGTTTCTTACGTCGTTTGTTAAGCAAACTTTGACACACAATACATGCAATTTATATGATGATGTCGAGTTCCGTGTCGAAATTAGATGCAGAAGCATCCAAGTCTCAAGAAATACAAAGGTCAGCTTTGTCAAATCAATCACATGTCCATATGAGAGCAAATATATCGTGACCTATAGAATCTACAGTCTAGTTTCTTACGTCGTTTGTTAAGCAAACTTTGACACACAATCCATGTAATTTATATGATGATGTCGAGTTCTGAATCGAAATTAGATGCAGAAGCATCCAAGTCTCAAGAAATACAAGGGTCAGCTTTGTCAAATCAATCACATGTCCATATGAGAGCAAATATATCGTGACCTATAGAATCTACAGTCTCGTTTCTTACGTCGTTTGTTAAGCAAACTTTGACACACAATCCATGTAATTTATATGATGATGTCGAGTTCCGAATCGAAATTAGATGCAGAAGCATCCAAGTCTCAAGAAATACAAGGGTCAGCTTTGTCAAATCAATCACATGTCCATATGAGAGCAAATATATCGTCACCTATAGAATCTACAGTCTCGTTTCTTACGTCGTTTGTTAAGCAAACTTTGACACTCAATCCATGTAATTTATATAATGATGTCGAGTTCCGTATCGAAATTAGATGCAGAAGCATCCAAGTATCACGAAATACAAGGGTCAGCTTTGTCAAATCAATCACATGTCCATATGAGAGCAAATATATCGTGACCTATAGAATCTACAGTCTCGTTTCTTACGTCGTTTGTTAAGCAAACTTTGACACACAATCAATGCAATTTATATGATGATGTCGAGTTCCGTATCGAAATTAGATGCAGAAGCATCCAAGTCTCACGAAATACAAGGGTCAGCTTTGTCAAATCAATCACATGTCCATATGAGAGCAAATATATCGTGACCTATAGAATCTACAGTCTCGTTTCTTACGTCGTTTGTTAAGCAAACTTTGACACACAATCCATGCAATTTATATGATGATGTCGATTTCCGTATCGAAATTAGATGCAGAAGCACCCAAGTATCACGAAATACAAGGGTCAGCTTTGTCAAATCAATCACATGTCCATATGAGAGCAAATATATCGTCACCTATAGAATCTACAGTCTCGTTTCTTACGTCGTTTGTTAAGCAAACTTTGACACTCAATCCATGTAATTTATATAATGATGTCGAGTTCCGTATCGAAATTAGATGCAGAAGCATCCAAGTCTCAAGAAATACAAGGGTCAGCTTTGTCAAATCAATCACATGTCCATATGAGAGCAAATATATCGTGACCTATAGAATCTACAGCCTCGTTTCTTACGTCGTTTGTTAAGCAAACTTTGACACACAATCCATGCAATTTTTATGATGATGTCGAGTTCCGTATCGAAATTAGATGCAGAAGCATCCAAGTCTCAAGAAATACAAGGGTCAGCTTTGTCAAATCAATCACATGTCCATATGAGAGCAAATATATCGTCACCTATAGAATCTACAGTCCCGTTTCTTACGTCGTTTGTTAAGCAAACTTTGACACACAATCCATGTAATTTATATGATGATGTCGTGTTCCGAATCGAAATTAGATGCAGAAGCATCCAAGTCTCAAGAAATACAAGGGTCAGCTTTGTCAAATCAATCACATGTCCATATGAGAGCAAATATATCGTGACCTATAGAATCTACAGTCTCGTTTCTTACGTCGTTTGTTAAGCAAACTTTGACACACAATCCATGCAATTTATATGATGATGTCGAGTTCCGTATCGAAATTAGATGCAGAAGCATCTAAGTATCACGAAATACAAGGGTCAGCTTTGTCAAATCAATCACATGTCCATATGAGAGCAAATATGTATATCGTGACCTATAGAATCTACAGTCTCGTTTCTTACGTCGTTTGTTAAGCAAACTTTGACACACAATCCATGCAATTTATATGATGATGTCGAGTTCCGTATCGAAATTAGATGCAGAAGCATCCAAGTCTCACGAAATACAAGGGTCAGCTCTGTCAAATCAATCACATGTCCATATGAGAGCAAATATATCGTCACCTATAGAATCTACAGTCTCGTTTCTTACGTCGTTTGTTAAGCAAACTTTGACACACAATCCATGCAATTTATATGATGATGTCGAGTTCCGAATCGAAATTAGATGCAGAAGCATCCAAGTATCACGAAATACAAGGGTCAGCTTTGTCAAATCAATCACATGTCCATATGAGAGCAAATATATCGTGACCTATAGAATCTACAGTCTCGTTTCTTACGTCGTTTGTTAAGCAAACTTTGACACACAATCCATGCAATTTATATGATGATGTCGAGTTCCGAAACGAAATTAGATGCAGAAGCATCCAAGTATCACGAAATACAAGGGTCAGCTTTGTCAAATCAATCACATGTCCATACGAGAGCAAATATATCGTGACCTATAGAATCTACAGTCTCGTTTCTTACGTCGTTTGTTAAGCAAACTTTGACACACAATCCATGCAATTTATATGATGATGTCGAGTTCCGTATCGAAATTAGATGCAGAAGCATCCAAGTCTCACGAAATACAAGGGTCAGCTTTGTCAAATCAATCACATGTCCATATGAGAGCAAATATATCGTGAACTATATAATCTACAGTCTCGTTACTTACGTCGTTTGTTAAGCAAACTTTGACACACAATCCATGCAATTTATATGATGATGTCGAGTTCCGAATCGAAATTAGATGCAGAAGCATCCAAGTCTCACGAAATACAAGGGTCAGCTTTGTCAAATCAATCACATGTCCATATGAGAGCAAATATATCGTGACCTATAGAATCTACAGTCTCGTTTCTTACGTCGTTTGTTAAGCAAACTTTGACACACAATCCATGTAATTTATATAATGATGTCGAGTTCCGTATCGAAACTAGATGCAGAAGCATCCAAATCTCACGAAATACAAGGGTCAGCTTTGTCAAATCAATCACATGTCCATATGAGAGCAAATATATCGTGACCTATAGAATCTACAGCCTCGTTTCTTACGTCGTTTGTTAAGCAAACTTTGACACACAATCCATGCAATTTATATGATGATGTCGAGTTCCGTATCGAAATTAGATGCAGAATACAAGGGTCAGCTTTGTCAAATCAATCACATGTCCATATGAGAGCAAATATATCGTGACCTATAGAATCTACATTCTCGTTTCTTACGTCGTTTGTTAAGCAAACTTTGACACACAATCCATGTAATTTATATAATGATGTCGAGTTCCGTATCGAAATTAGATGCAGAAGCATCCAAGTCTCACGAAATACAAGGGTCAGCTTTGTCAAATCAATCACATGTCCATATGAGAGCAAATATATCGTCAGCTAAAGAATCTACAGTCTCGTTTCTTACGTCGTTTGTTAAGCAAACTTTGACACACAATCCATGCAATTTATATGATGATGTCGAGTTCCGTATCGAAATTAGATGCAGAAGCATCCAAATCTCACGAAATACAAGGGTCAGCTTTGTCAAATCAATCACATGTCCATATGAGAGCAAATATATCGTGACCTATAGAATCTACAGCCTCGTTTCTTACGTCGTTTGTTAAGCAAACTTTGACACACAATCCATGCAATTTATATGATGATGTCGAGTTCCGTATCGAAATTAGATGCAGAAGCATCCAAGTATCACGAAATACAAGGGTCAGCTTTGTCAAATCAATCACATGTCCATATGAGAGCAAATATATCGTCACCTATAGAATCTACAGTCTCGTTTCTTACGCCGTTTGTTAAGCAAACTTTGACACACAATCCATGCAATTTATATGATGATGTCGAGTTCCGAATCGAAATTAGATGTAGAAGCATCCAAGTATCACGAAATACAAGGGTCAGCTTTGTCAAATCAATCACATGTCCATATGAGAGCAAATATATCGTCACCTATAGAATCTACAGTCTCGTTTCTTACGTCGTTTGTTAAGCAAACTTTGACACTCAATCCAAGTAATTTATATAATGATGTCGAGTTCCGTATCGAAATTAGATGCAGAAGCATCCAAGTATCACGAAATACAAGGGTCAGCTTTGTCAAATCAATCACATGTCCATATGAGAGCAAATATATCGTGACCTATAGAATCTACAGTCTCGTTTCTTACGTCGTTTGTTAAGCAAACTTTGACACACAATCAATGCAATTTATATGATGATGTCGAGTTCCGTATCGAAATTAGATGCAGAAGCATCCAAGAGTCACGAAATACAAGGGTCAGCTTTGTCAAATCAATCACATGTCCATATGAGAGCAAATATATCGTGACCTATAGAATCTACAGTCTCGTTTCTTACGTCGTTTGTTAAGCAAACTTTGACACACAATCCATGCAATTTATATGATGATGTCGATTTCCGTATCGAAATTAGATGCAGAAGCATCCAAGTATCACGAAATACAAGGGTCAGCTTTGTCAAATCAATCACATGTCCATATGAGAGCAAATATATCGTCACCTATAGAATCTACAGTCTCGTTTCTTACGTCGTTTGTTAAGCAAACTTTGACACTCAATCCATGTAATTTATATAATGATGTCGAGTTCCGTATCGAAATTAGATGCAGAAGCATCCAAGTCTCAAGAAATACAAGGGTCAGCTTTGTCAAATCAATCACATGTCCATATGAGAGCAAATATATCGTGACCTATAGAATCTACAGCCTCGTTTCTTACGTCGTTTGTTAAGCAAACTTTGACACACAATCCATGCAATTTTTATGATGATGTCGAGTTCCGTATCGAAATTAGATGCAGAAGCATCCAAGTCTCAAGAAATACAAGGGTCAGCTTTGTCAAATCAATCACATGTCCATATGAGAGCAAATATATCGTCACCTATAGAATCTACAGTCTCGTTTCTTACGTCGTTTGTTAAGCAAACTTTGACACACAATCCATGTAATTTATATGATGATGTCGTGTTCCGAATCGAAATTAGATGCAGAAGCATCCAAGTCTCAAGAAATACAAGGGTCAGCTTTGTCAAATCAATCACATGTCCATATGAGAGCAAATATATCGTGACCTATAGAATCTACAGTCTCGTTTCTTACGTCGTTTGTTAAGCAAACTTTGACACACAATCCATGCAATTTATATGATGATGTCGAGTTCCGTATCGAAATTAGATGCAGAAGCATCTAAGTATCACGAAATACAATGGTCAGCTTTGTCAAATCAATCACATGTCCATATGAGAGCAAATATATCGTGACCTATAGAATCTACAGTCTCGTTTCTTACGTCGTTTGTTAAGCAAACTTTGACACACAATCCATGCAATTTATATGATGATGTCGAGTTCCGTATCGAAATTAGATGCAGAAGCATCCAAGTCTCACGAAATACAAGGGTCAGCTTTGTCAAATCAATCACATGTCCATATGAGAGCAAATATATCGTCACCTATAGAATCTACAGTCTCGTTTCTAACGTCGTTTGTTAAGCAAACTTTGACACACAATCCATGCAATTTATATGATGATGTCGAGTTCCGAATCGAAATTAGATGCAGAAGCATCCAAGTATCACGAAATACAAGGGTCAGTTTTGTCAAATCAATCACATGTCCATATGAGAGCAAATATATCGTGACCTATAGAATCTACAGTCTCGTTTCTTACGTCGTTTGTTAAGCAAACTTTGACACACAATCCATGCAATTTATATGATGATGTCGAGTTCCGTATCGAAATTAGATGCAGAAGCATCCAAGTCTCACGAAATACAAAGGTCAGCTTTGTCAAATCAATCACATGTCCATATGAGAGCAAATATATCGTGACCTATAGAATCTACAGCCTCGTTTTTTACGTCGCTTGTTAAGCAAACTTTGACACACAATCCATGCAATTTATATGATGATGTCGAGTTCCGAATCGAAACTAGATGCAGAAGAATCCAAATCTCACGAAATACAAGGGTCAGCTTTGTCAAATCAATCACATGTCCATATGAGAGCAAATATATCGTGAACTATATAATCTACAGTCTCGTTACTTACGTCGTTTGTTAAGCAAACTTTGACACACAATCCATGCAATTTATATGATGATGTCGAGTTCCGAATCGAAATTAGATGCAGAAGCATCCAAGTCTCACGAAATACAAGGGTCAGCTTTGTCAAATCAATCACATGTCCATATGAGAGCAAATATATCGTGACCTATAGAATCTACAGTCTCGTTTCTTACGTCGTTTGTTAAGCAAACTTTGACACACAATCCATGTAATTTATATAATGATGTCGAGTTCCGTATCGAAACTAGATGCAGAAGCATCCAAATCTCACGAAATACAAGGGTCAGCTTTGTCAAATCAATCACATGTCCATATGAGAGCAAATATATCGTGACCTATAGAATCTACAGCCTCGTTTCTTACGTCGTTTGTTAAGCAAACTTTGACACACAATCCATGCAATTTATATGATGATGTCGAGTTCCGTATCGAAATTAGATGCAGAATACAAGGGTCAGCTTTGTCAAATCAATCACATGTCCATATGAGAGCAAATATATCGTGACCTATAGAATCTACAGTCTCGTTTCTTACGTCGTTTGTTGAGCAAACTTTGACACACAATCCATGTAATTTATATAATGATGTCGAGTTCCGTATCGAAATTAGATGCAGAAGCATCCAAGTCTCACGAAATACAAGGGTCAGCTTTGTCAAATCAATCACATGTCCATATGAGAGCAAATATATCGTGACCTATAGAATCTACAGCCTCGTTTCTTACGTCGTTTGTTAAGCAAACTTTGACACACAATCCATGCAATTTATATGATGATGTCGAGTTCCGTATCGAAATTAGATGCAGAAGCATCCAAGTATCACGAAATACAAGGGTCAGCTTTGTCAAATCAATCACATGTCCATATGAGAGCAAATATATCGTCACCTATAGAATCTACAGTCTCGTTTCTTACGCCGTTTGTTAAGCAAACTTTGACACACAATCCATGCAATTTATATGATGATGTCGAGTTCCGAATCGAAATTAGATGCAGAAGCATCCAAGTATCACGAAATACAAGGGTCAGCTTTGTCAAATCAATCACATGTCCACATGAGAGCAAATATATCGTGACCTATAGAATCTACAGTCTCGTTTCTTACGTCGTTTGTTAAGCAAACTTTGACACACATCCATGCAATTTATATGATGATGTCGAGTTCCGTATCGAAATTAGATGCAGAAGCATCCAAGTCTCACGAAATACAAGGGTCAGCTTTGTCAAATCAATCACATGTCCATATGAGAGCAAATATATCGTGACCTATAGAATCTACAGCCTCGTTTCTTACGTCGTTTGTTAAGCAAACTTTGACACACAATCCATGCAATTTATATGATGATGTCGAGTTCCGAATCGAAACTAAATGCAGAAGCATCCAAATCTCACGAAATACAAGGGTCAGCTTTGTCAAATCAATCACATGTCCATATGTGAGCAAATATATCGTGAACTATATAATCTACAGTCTCGTTACTTACGTCGTTTGTTAAGCAAACTTTGACACACAATCCATGCAATTTATATGATGATGTCGAGTTCCGAATCGAAATTAGATGCAGAAGCATCCAAGTCTCACGAAATACAAGGGTCAGCTTTGTCAAATCAATCACATGTCCATATGAGAGCAAATATATCATGACCTATAGAATCTACAGTCTCGTTTCTTACGTCGTTGTTAAGCAAACTTTGACACACAATCCATGTAATTTATATAATGATGTCGAGTTCCGTATCGAAACTAGATGCAGAAGCATCCAAATCTCACGAAGTACAAGGGTCAGCTTTGTCAAATCAATCACATGTCCATATGAGAGCAAATATATCGTGACCTATAGAATCAACAGTCTCGTTTCTTACGTCGTTTGTTAAGCAAACTTTGACACACAATCCATGCAATTTATATGATGATGTCGAGTTCCGAATCGAAATTAGATGCAGAAGCATCCAAGTATCACGAAATACAAGGGTCAGCTTTGTCAAATCAATCACATGTCCATATGAGAGCAAATATATCGTGACCTATAGAATCTACAGTCTCGTTTCTTACGTCGTTTGTTAAGCAAACTTTGACACACAATCCATGCAATTTATATGATGATGTCGAGTTCCGAATCGAAATTAGATGCAGAAGCATCCAAGTATCACGAAATACAAGGGTCAGCTTTGTCAAATCAATCACATGTCCATATGAGAGCAAATATATCGTGACCTATAGAATCTACAGTCTCGTTTCTTACGTCGTTTGTTAAGCAAACTTTGACACACAATCCATGCAATTTATATGATGATGTCGAGTTCCGAATCGAAATTAGATGCAGAAGCATCTAAGTATCACGAAATACAAGGGTCAGCTTTGTCAAATCAATCACATGTCCATATGAGAGCAAATATATCGTAACCTATAGAATCTACAGTCTCGTTTCTTACGTCGTTTGTTAAGCAAACTTTGACACACAATCCATGCAATTTATATGATGATGTCGAGTTCCGAATCGAAATTAGATGCAGAAGCATCCAAGTATCACGAAATACAAGGGTCAGCTTTGTCAAATCAATCACATGTCCATATGAGAGCAAATATATCGTGACCTATAGAATCTACAGCCTCGTTTCTTACGTCGTTTGTTAAGCAAACTTTGACACACAATCCATGTAATTTATATGATGATGTCGAGTTCCGAATAGAAATTAGATGCAGAAGCATCCAAGTCTCAAGAAATACAAGGGTCAGCTCTGTCAAATCAATCACATGTCCATATGAGAGCAAATATATCGTGACCTATAGAATCTACAGCCTCGTTTCTTACGCCGTTTGTTAAGCAAACTTTGACACACAATCCATGCAATTTATATGATGATGTCGAGTTCCGAATCGAAACTAAATGCAGAAGCATCCAAATCTCACGAAATATAAGGGTCAGCTTTGTCAAATCAATCACATGTCCATATGAGAGCAAATATATCGTGAACTATATAATCTACAGTCTCGTTACTTACGTCGTTTGTTAAGCAAACTTTGACACACAATCCATGCAATTTATATGATGATGTCGAGTTCCGAATCGAAATTAGATGCAGAAGCATCCAAGTCTCACGAAATACAAGGGTCAGCTTTGTCAAATCAATCACATGTCCATATGAGAGCAAATATATCATGACCTATAGAATCTACAGTCTCGTTTCTTACGTCGTTGTTAAGCAAACTTTGACACACAATCCATGTAATTTATATAATGATGTCGAGTTCCGTATCGAAACTAGATGCAGAAGCATCCAAATCTCACGAAGTACAAGGGTCAGCTTTGTCAAATCAATCACATGTCCATATGAGAGCAAATATATCGTGACCTATAGAATCTACAGTCTCGTTTCTTACGTCGTTTGTTAAGCAAACTTTGACACACAATCCATGCAATTTATATGATGATGTCGAGTTCCGAATCGAAATTAGATGCAGAAGCATCCAAGTATCACGAAATACAAGGGTCAGCTTTGTCAAATCAATCACATGTCCATATGAGAGCAAATATATCGTGACCTATAGAATCTACAGTCTCGTTTCTTACGTCGTTTGTTAAGCAAACTTTGACACACAATCCATGCAATTTATATGATGATGTCGAGTTCCGAACCGAAATTAGATGCAGAAGCATCCAAGTATCACGAAATACAAGGGTCAGCTTTGTCAAATCAATCACATGTCCATATGAGAGCAAATATATCGTGACCTATAGAATCTACAGTCTCGTTTCTTACGTCGTTTGTTAAGCAAACTTTGACACACAATCCATGTAATTTATATGATGATGTCGTGTTCCGAATCGAAATTAGATGCAGAAGCATCCAAGTCTCAAGAAATACAAGGGTCAGCTTTGTCAAATCAATCACATGTCCATATGAGAGCAAATATATCGTGACCTATAGAATCTACAGTCTCGTTTCTTACGTCGTTTGTTAAGCAAACTTTGACACACAATCCATGCAATTTATATGATGATGTCGAGTTCCGAATCGAAATTAGATGCAGAAGCATCCAAGTATCACGAAATACAAGGGTCAGCTTTGTCAAATCAATCACATGTCCATATGAGAGCAAATATATCGTGACCTATAGAATCTACAGTCTCGTTTCTTACGTCGTTTGTTAAGCAAACTTTGACACACAATCCATGCAATTTTTATGATGATGTCGAGTTCCGTATCGAAATTAGATGCAGAAGCATCCAAGTCTCAAGAAATACAAGGGTCAGCTTTGTCAAATCAATCACATGTCCATATGAGAGCAAATATATCGTCACCTATAGAATCTACAGTCTCGTTTCTTACGTCGTTTGTTAAGCAAACTTTGACACACAATCCATGTAATTTATATGATGATGTCGTGTTCCGAATCGAAATTAGATGCAGAAGCATCCAAGTCTCAAGAAATACAAGGGTCAGCTTTGTCAAATCAATCACATGTCCATATGAGAGCAAATATATCGTGACCTATAGAATCTACAGTCTCGTTTCTTACGTCGTTTGTTAAGCAAACTTTGACACACAATCCATGCAATTTATATGGTGATGTCGAGTTCCGTATCGAAATTAGATGCAGAAGCATCTAAGTATCACGAAATACAATGGTCAGCTTTGTCAAATCAATCACATGTCCATATGAGAGCAAATATATCGTGACCTATAGAATCTACAGTCTCGTTTCTTACGTCGTTTGTTAAGCAAACTTTGACACACAATCCATGCAATTTATATGATGATGTCGAGTTCCGTATCGAAATTAGATGCAGAAGCATCCAAGTCTCACGAAATACAAGGGTCAGCTTTGTCAAATCAATCACATGTCCATATGAGAGCAAATATATCGTCACCTATAGAATCTACAGTCTCGTTTCTTACGTCGTTTGTTAAGCAAACTTTGACACACAATCCATGCAATTTATATGATGATGTCGAGTTCCGAATCGAAATTAGATGCAGAAGCATCCAAGTATCACGAAATACAAGGGTCAGCTTTGTCAAATCAATCACATGTAAATATGAGAGCAAATATATCGTGACCTATAGAATCTACAGTCTCGTTTCTTACGTCGTTTGTTAAGCAAACTTTGACACACAATCCATGCAATTTATATGATGATGTCGAGTTCCGTATCGAAATTAGATGCAGAAGCATCCAAGTCTCACGAAATACAAAGGTCAGCTTTGTCAAATCAATCACATGTCCATATGAGAGCAAATATATCGTGACCTATAGAATCTACAGCCTCGTTTCTTACGTCGTTTGTTAAGCAAACTTTGACACACAATCCATGCAATTTATATGATGATGTCGAGTTCCGAATCGAAACTAGATGCAGAAGAATCCAAATCTCACGAAATACAAGGGTCAGCTTTGTCAAATCAATCACATGTCCATATGAGAGCAAATATATCGTGAACTATATAATCTACAGTCTCGTTACTTACGTCGTTTGTTAAGCAAACTTTGACACACAATCCATGCAATTTATATGATGATGTCGAGTTCCGAATCGAAATTAGATGCAGAAGCATCCAAGTCTCACGAAATACAAGGGTCAGCTTTGTCAAATCAATCACATGTCCATATGAGAGCAAATATATCGTGACCTATACAATCTACAGTCTCGTTTCTTACGTCGTTTGTTAAGCAAACTTTGACACACAATCCATGTAATTTATATAATGATGTCGAGTTCCGTATCGAAACTAGATGCAGAAGCATCCAAATCTCACGAAATACAAGGGTCAGCTTTGTCAAATCAATCACATGTCCATATGAGAGCAAATATATCGTGACCTATAGAATCTACAGCCTCGTTTCTTACGTCGTTTGTTAAGCAAACTTTGACACACAATCCATGCAATTTATATGATGATGTCAAGTTCCGTATCGAAATTAGATGCAGAATACAAGGGTCAGCTTTGTCAAATCAATCACATGTCCATATGAGAGCAAATATATCGTGACCTATAGAATCTACAGTATCGTTTCTTACGTCGTTTGTTGAGCAAACTTTGACACACAATCCATGTAATTTATATAATGATGTCGAGTTCCGTATCGAAATTAGATGCAGAAGCATCCAAGTCTCACGAAATACAAGGGTCAGCTTTGTCAAATCAATCACATGTCCATATGAGAGCAAATATATCGTGACCTATAGAATCTACAGCCTCGTTTCTTACGTCGTTTGTTAAGCAAACTTTGACACACAATCCATGCCATTTATATGATGATGTCGAGTTCCGTATCGAAATTAGATGCAGAAGCATCCAAGTATCACGAAATACAAGGGTCAGCTTTGTCAAATCAATCACATGTCCATATGAGAGCAAATATATCGTCACCTATAGAATCTACAGTCTCGTTTCTTACGCCGTTTGTTAAGCAAACTTTGACACACAATCCATGCAATTTATATGATGATGTCGAGTTCCGAATCGAAATTAGATGCAGATGCATCCAAGTATCACGAAATACAAGGGTCAGCTTTGTCAAATCAATCACATGTCCATATTAGAGCAAATATATCGTCACCTATAGAATCTACAGTCTCGTTTCTTACGTCGTTTGTTAAGCAAACTTTGACACACAATCCATGTAATTTATATGATGATGTCGAGTTCCGAATCGTAATTAGATGCAGAAGCATCCAAGTATCACGAAATACAAGGGTCAGCTTTGTCAAATCAATCACATGTCCATATGAGAGCAAATATATCGTGACCTATAGAATCTACAGTCTCGTTTCTTACGTCGTTTGTTAAGCAAACTTTGACACACAATCCATGCAATTTATATGATGATGTCGAGTTCCGAATCGAAATTAGATGCAGAAGCATCCAAGTATCACGAAATACAAGGGTCAGCTTTGTCAAATCAATCACATGTCCATATGAGAGCAAATATATCGTGACCTATAGAATCTACAGTCTCGTTTCTTACGTCGTTTGTTAAGCAAACTTTGACACACAATCCATGCAATTTATATAATGATGTCGAGTTCCGTATCAAAATTAGATGCAGAAGCATCCAAGTCTCACGAAATACAAGGGTCAGCTTTGTCAAATCAATCACATGTCCATATGAGAGCAAATATATCGTGACCTATAGAATCTACAGCCTCGTTTCTTACGTCGTTTGTTAAGCAAACTTTGACACACAATCCATGCAATTTATATGATGATGTCGAGTTCCGAATCGAAACTAGATGCAGAAGCATCCAAATCTCACGAAATACAAGGGTCAGCTTTGTCAAATCAATCACATGTCCATATGAGAGCAAATATATCGTGAACTATATAATCTACAGTCTCGTTACTTACGTCGTTTGTTAAGCAAACTTTGACACACAATCCATGCAATTAATATGATGATGTCGAGTTCCGAATCGAAATTAGATGCAGAAGCATCCAAGTCTCACGAAATACAAGGGTCAGCTTTGTCAAATCAATCACATGTCCATAAGAGAGCAAATATATCATGACCTATAGAATCTACAGTCTCGTTTCTTACGTCGTTGTTAAGCAAACTTTGACACACAATCCATGTAATTTATATAATGATGTCGAGTTCCGTATCGAAACTAGATGCAGAAGCATCCAAATCTCACGAAGTACAAGGGTCAGCTTTGTCAAATCAATCACATGTCCATATGAGAGCAAATATATCGTGACCTATAGAATCTACAGTCTCGTTTCTTACGTCGTTTGTTAAGCAAACTTTGACACACAATCCATGCAATTTATATGATGATGTCGAGTTCCGAATCGAAATTAGATGCAGAAGCATCCAAGTATCACGAAATACAAGGGTCAGCTTTGTCAAATCAATCACATGTCCATATGAGAGCAAATATATCGTGACCTATAGAATCTACAGTCTCGTTTCTTACGTCGTTTGTTAAGCAAACTTTGACACACAATCCATGCAATTTATATGATGATGTCGAGTTCCGAATCGAAATTAGATGCAGAAGCATCCAAGTATCACGAAATACAAGGGTCAGCTTTGTCAAATCAATCACATGTCCATATGAGAGCAAATATATCGTGACCTATAGAATCTACAGTCTCGTTTCTTACGTCGTTTGTTAAGCAAACTTTGACACACAATCCATGCAATTTATATGATGATGTCGAGTTCCGAATCGAAATTAGATGCAGAAGCATCTAAGTATCACGAAATACAAGGGTCAGCTTTGTCAAATCAATCACATGTCCATATGAGAGCAAATATATCGTAACCTATAGAATCTACAGTCTCGTTTCTTACGTCGTTTGTTAAGCAAACTTTGACACACAATCCATGCAATTTATATGATGATGTCGAGTTCCGAATCGAAATTAGATGCAGAAGCATCCAAGTATCACGAAATACAAGGGTCAGCTTTGTCAAATCAATCACATGTCCATATGAGAGCAAATATATCGTGACCTATAGAATCTACAGCCTCGTTTCTTACTTCGTTTGTTAAGCAAACTTTGACACACAATCCATGTAATTTATATGATGATGTCGAGTTCCGAATCGAAATTAGATGCAGAAGCATCCAAGTCTCAAGAAATACAAGGGTCAGCTCTGTCAAATCAATCACATGTCCATATGAGAGCAAATATATCGTGACCTATAGAATCTACAGCCTCGTTTCTTACGCCGTTTGTTAAGCAAACTTTGACACACAATCCATGCAATTTATATGATGATGTCGAGTTCCGAATCGAAATTAGATGCAGAAGCATCCAAGTATCACGAAATACAAGGGTCAGCTTTGTCAAATCAATCACATGTCCATATGAGAGCAAATATATCGTGACCTATAGAATCTACAGTCTCGTTTCTTACGTCGTTTGTTAAGCAAACTTTGACACACTATCCATGCAATTTATATGATGATGTCGAGTTCCGTATCGAAATTAGATGCAGAAGCATCCAAGTCTCACGAAATACAAGGGTCAGCTTTGTCAAATCAATCACATGTCCATATGAGAGCAAATATATCGTGACCTATAGAATCTACAGCCTCGTTTCTTACGTCGTTTGTTAAGCAAACTTTGACACACAATCCATGCAATTTATATGATGATGTCGAGTTCCGAATCGAAACTAGATGCAGAAGCATCCAAATCTCACGAAATACATGGGTCAGCTTTGTCAAATCAATCACATGTCCATATGAGAGCAACTATATCGTGAACTATATAATCTACAGTCTCGTTACTTACGTCGTTTGTTAAGCAAACTTTGACACACAATCCATGCAATTTATATGATGATGTCGAGTTCCGAATCGAAATTAGATGCAGAAGCATCCAAGTCTCACGAAATACAAGGGTCAGCTTTGTCAAATCAATCACATGTTCATATGAGAGCAAATATATCGTGACCTATAGAATCTACAGTCTCGTTTCTTACGTCGTTGTTAAGCAAACTTTGACACACAATCCATGTAATTTATATAATGATGTCGAGTTCCGTATCGAAACTAGATGCAGAAGCATCCAAATCTCACGAAATACAAGGGTCAGCTTTGTCAAATCAATCACATGTCCATATGAGAGCAAATATATCGTGACCTATAGAATCTACAGTCTCGTTTCTTACGTCGTTTGTTAAGCAAACTTTGACACACAATCCATGCAATTTATATGATGATGTCGAGTTCCGAATCGAAATTAGATGCAGAAGCATCCAAGTATCACGAAATACAAGGGTCAGCTTTGTCAAATCAATCACATGTCCATATGAGAGCAAATATATCGTGACCTATAGAATCTACAGTCTCGTTTCTTACGTCGTTTGTTAAGCAAACTTTGACACACAATCCATGCAATTTATATGATGATGTCGAGTTCCGAATCGAAATTAGATGCAGAAGCATCCAAGTATCACGAAATACAAGGGTCAGCTTTGTCAAATCAATCACATGTCCATATGAGAGCAAATATATCGTGACCTATAGAATCTACAGTCTCGTTTCTTACGTCGTTTGTTAAGCAAACTTTGACACACAATCCATGCAATTTATATGATGATGTCGAGTTCCGAATCGAAATTAGATGCAGAAGCATCTAAGTATCACGAAATACAAGGGTCAGCTTTGTCAAATCAATCACATGTCCATATGAGAGCAAATATATCGTGACCTATAGAATCTACAGTCTCGTTTCTTACGTCGTTTGTTAAGCAAACTTTGACACACAATCCATGCAATTTATATGATGATGTCGAGTTCCGAATCGAAATTAGATGCAGAAGCATCCAAGTATCACGAAATACAAGGGTCAGCTTTGTCAAATCAATCACATGTCCATATGAGAGCAAATATATCGTGACCTATAGAATCTACAGCCTCGTTTCTTACGTCGTTTGTTAAGCCAACTTTGACACACAATCCATGTAATTTATATGATGATGTCGAGTTCCGAATCGAAATTAGATGCAGAAGCCTCCAAGTCTCAAGAAATACAAGGGTCAGCTCTGTCAAATCAATCACATGTCCATATGAGAGCAAATATATCGTGACCTATAGAATCTACAGCCTCGTTTCTTACGCCGTTTGTTAAGCAAACTTTGACACACAATCCATGCAATTTATATGATGATGTCGAGTTCCGAATCGAAATTAGATGCAGAAGCATCCAAGTATCACGAAATACAAGGGTCAGCTTTGTCAAATCAATCACATGTCCATATGAGAGCAAATATATCGTGACCTATAGAATCGACAGTCTCGTTTCTTACGTCGTTTGTTAAGCAAACTTTGACACACAATCCATGCAATTTATATGATGATGTCGAGTTCCGTATCGAAATTAGATGCAGAAGCATCCAAGTCTCAAGAAATACAAGGGTCAGCTTTGTCAAATCAATCACATGTCCATATGAGAGCAAATATATCGTCACCTATAGAATCTACAGCCTCGTTTCTTACGTCGTTTGTTAAGCAAACTTTGACACACAATCCATGCAATTTATATGATGATGTCGAGTTCCGAATCGAAATTAGATGCAGAAGCATCCAAGTATCACGAAATACAAGGGTCAGCTTTGTCAAATCAATCACATGTCCATATGAGAGCAAATATATCGTGACCTATAGAATCTACAGTCTCGTTTCTTACGTCGTTTGTTAAGCAAACTTTGACACACAATCCATGCAATTTATATGATGATGTCGAGTTCCGTATCGAAACTAGATGCAGAAGCATCCAAATCTCACGAAATACAAGGGTCAGCTTTGTCAAATCAATCACACGTCCATATGAGAGCAAATATATCGTGACCTATAGAATCTACAGTCTCGTTTCTTACGTCGTTTGTTAAGCAAACTTTGACACACAATCCATGCAATTTATATGATAATGTCGAGTTCCGTATCGAAATTAGATGCAGAAGCATCCAAGTCTCAAGAAATACAAGGGTCAGCTTTGTCAAATCAATCACATGTCCATATGAGAGCAAATATATCGTGACCTATAGAACCTACAGTCTCGTTTCTTACGTCGTTTGTTAAGCAAACTTTGACACACAATCCATGCAATTTATATGATGATGTCGAGTTCCGAATCGAAATTAGATGCAGAAGCATCTAAGTATCACGAAATACAAGGGTCAGCTTTGTCAAATCAATCACATGTCCATATGAGAGCAAATATATCGTGACCTATAGAATCTACAGTCTCGTTTCTTACGTCGTTTGTTAAGCAAACTTTGACACACAATCCATGCAATTTATATGATGATGTCGAATTCCGAATCGAAATTAGATGCAGAAGCATCCAAGTATCACGAAATACAAGGGTCAGCTTTGTCAAATCAATCACATGTCCATATGAGAGCAAATATATCGTGACCTATAGAATCTACAGTCTCGTTTCTTACGTCGTTTGTTAAGCAAACTTTGACACACAATCCATGCAATTTATATGATGATGTCGAGTTCCGTATCGAAATTAGATGCAGAAGCATCCAAGTCTCACGAAATACAAGGGTCAGCTTTGTCAAATCAATCACATGTCCATATGAGAGCAAATATATCGTGACCTATAGAATCTACAGTCTCGTTTCTTACGTCGTTTGTTAAGCAAACTTTGACACTCAATCCATGTAATTTATATAATGATGTCGAGTTCCGTATCGAAATTAGATGCAGAAGCATCCAAGTATCACGAAATACAAGGGTCAGCTTTGTCAAATCAATCACATGTCCATATGAGAGCAAATATATCGTGACCTATAGAATCTACAGTCTCGTTTCTTACGTCGTTTGTTAAGCAAACTTTGACACACAATCCATGCAATTTATATGATGATGTCGAGTTCCGAATCGAAATTAGATGCAGAAGCATCCAAGTATCACGAAATACAAGGGTCAGCTTTGTCAAATCAATCACATGTCCATATGAGAGCAAATATATCGTGACCTATAGAATCTACAGTCTCGTTTCTTACGTCGTTTGTTAAGCAAACTTTGACACACAATCCATGCAATTTATATGATGATGTCGAGTTCCGTATCGAAATTAGATGCAGAAGCATCCAAGTCTCACGAAATACAAGGGTCAGCTTTGTCAAATCAATCACATGTCCATATGAGAGCAAATATATCGTGACCTATAGAATCTACAGTCTCGTTTCTTACGTCGTTTGTTAAGCAAACTTTGACACACAATCCATGCAATTTATATGATGATGTCGAGTTCCGTATCGAAATTAGATGCAGAAGCATCCAAGTATCACGAAATACAAGGGTCAGCTTTGTCAAATCAATCACATGTCCATATGAGAGCAAATATATCGTCACCTAGAGAATCTACAGTCTCGTTTCTTACGCCGTTTGTTAAGCAAACTTTGACACACAATCCATGCAATTTATATGATGATGTCGAGTTCCGTATCGAAATTAGATGCAGAAGCATCCAAGTATCACGAAATACAAGGGTCAGCTTTGTCAAATCAATCACATGTCCATATGAGAGCAAATATATCGTGACCTATAGAATCTAGAGTCTCGTTTCTTACGTCGTTTGTTAAGCAAACTTTGACACACAATCCATGCAATTTATATGATGATGTCGAGTTCCGAATCGAAATTAGATGCAGAAGCATCCAAGTATCACGAAATACAAGGGTCAGCTTTGTCAAATCAATCACATGTCCATATGAGAGCAAATATATCGTCACCTATAGAATCTACAGTCTCGTTTCTTACGCCGTTTGTTAAGCAAACTTTGACACACAATCCATGCAATTTATATGATGATGTCGAGTTCCGTATCGAAATTAGATGCAGAAGCATCCAAGTATCACGAAATACAAGGGTCAGCTTTGTCAAATCAATCACATGTCCATATGATAGCAAATATATCGTGACCTATAGAATTTACAGCCTCGTTTCTTACGTCGTTTGTTAAGCAAACTTTGACACACAATCCATGCAATTTATATGATGATGTCGAGTTCCGTATCGAAATTAGATGCAGAAGCATCCAAGTCTCACGAAATACAAGGGTCAGCTTTGTCAAATCAATCACATGTCCATATGAGAGCAAATATATCGTGACCTATAGAATCTACAGTCTCGTTTCTTACGTCGTTTGTTAAGCAAACTGTGACACACAATCCATGCAATTTATATGATGATGTCGAGTTCCGTATCGAAACTAGATGCAGAAGCATCCAAGTCTCACGAAATACAAGGGTCAGCTTTGTCAAATCAATCACATGTCCATATGAGAGCAAATATATCGTGACCTATAGAATCTACAGCCTCGTTTCTTACGTCGTTTGTTAAGCAAACTTTGACACACAATCCATGCAATTTATATGATGATGTCGAGTTCCGAATCGAAACTAGATGCAGAAGCATCCAAGTATCACGAAATACAAGGGTCAGCTTTGTCAAGTCAATCACATGTCCATATGAGAGCAAATATATCGTCACCTATAGAATCTACAGTCTCGTTTCTTACGTCGTTTGTTAAGCAAACTTTGACACACAATCCATGCAATTTATATGATGATGTCGAGTTCCGAATCGAAATTAGATGCAGAAGCATCCAAGTATCACGAAATACAAGGGTCAGCTTTGTCAAATCAATCACATGTCCATATGAGAGCAAATATATCGTGACCTATAGAATCTACAGTCTCGTTTCTTACGTCGTTTGTTAAGCAAACTTTGACACACAATCCATGCAATTTATATGATGATGTCGAGTTCCGTATCGAAATTAGATGCAGAAGCATCCAAGTATCACGAAATACAAGGGTCAGCTTTGTCAAATCAATCACATGTCCATATGAGAGCAAATATATCGTGACCTATAGAATCTACAGTCTCGTTTCTTACGTCGTTTGTTAAGCAAACTTTGACACACAATCCATGCAATTTATATGATGATGTCGAGTTCCGTATCGAAATTAGATGCAGAAGCATCCAAGTATCACGAAATACAAGGGTCAGCTTTGTCAAATCAATCACATGTCCATATGAGAGCAAATATATCGTGACCTATAGAATCTACAGCCTCGTTTCTTACGTCGTTTGTTAAGCAAACTTTGACACACAATCCATGCAATTTATATAATGATGTCGAGTTCCGTATCGAAATTAGATGCAGAAGCATCCAAGTCTCACGAAATACAAGGGTCAGCTTTGTCAAATCAATCACATGTCCATATGAGAGCAAATATATCGTCACCTATAGAATCTACAGCCTCGTTTCTTACGTCGTTTGTTAAGCAAACTTTGACACACAATCCATGCAATTTATATGATGATGTCGAGTTCCGTATCGAAACTAGATGCAGAAGCATCCAAATCTCACGAAATACAAGGGTCAGCTTTGTCAAATCAATCACATGTCCATATGAGAGCAAATATATCGTCACCTATAGAATCTACAGTCTCGTTTCTTACGCCGTTTGTTAAGCAAACTTTGACACACAATCCATGCAATTTATATGATGATGTCGAGTTCCGTATCGAAATTAGATGCAGAAGCATCCAAGTATCACGAAATACAAGGGTCAGCTTTGTCAAATCAATCACATGTCCATATGATAGCAAATATATCGTGACCTATAGAATTTACAGCCTCGTTTCTTACGTCGTTTGTTAAGCAAACTTTGACACACAATCCATGCAATTTATATGATGATGTCGAGTTCCGTATCGAAATTAGATGCAGAAGCATCCAAGTCTCACGAAATACAAGGGTCAGCTTTGTCAAATCAATCACATGTCCATATGAGAGCAAATATATCGTGACCTATAGAATCTACAGTCTCGTTTCTTACGTCGTTTGTTAAGCAAACTGTGACACACAATCCATGCAATTTATATGATGATGTCGAGTTCCGTATCGAAACTAGATGCAGAAGCATCCAAGTCTCACGAAATACAAGGGTCAGCTTTGTCAAATCAATCACATGTCCATATGAGAGCAAATATATCGTGACCTATAGAATCTACAGCCTCGTTTCTTACGTCGTTTGTTAAGCAAACTTTGACACACAATCCATGCAATTTATATGATGATGTCGAGTTCCGAATCGAAACTAGATGCAGAAGCATCCAAGTATCACGAAATACAAGGGTCAGCTTTGTCAAATCAATCACATGTCCATATGAGAGCAAATATATCGTCACCTATAGAATCTACAGTCTCGTTTCTTACGTCGTTTGTTAAGCAAACTTTGACACACAATCCATGCAAATTATATGATGATGTCGAGTTCCGAATCGAAATTAGATGCAGAAGCATCCAAGTATCACGAAATACAAGGGTCAGCTTTGTCAAATCAATCACATGTCCATATGAGAGCAAATATATCGTGACCTATAGAATCTACAGTCTCGTTTCTTACGTCGTTTGTTAAGCAAACTTTGACACACAATCCATGCAATTTATATGATGATGTCGAGTTCCGTATCGAAATTAGATGCAGAAGCATCCAAGTATCACGAAATACAAGGGTCAGCTTTGTCAAATCAATCACATGTCCATATGAGAGCAAATATATCGTGACCTATAGAATCTACAGTCTCGTTTCTTACGTCGTTTGTTAAGCAAACTTTGACACACAATCCATGCAATTTATATGATGATGTCGAGTTCCGTATCGAAATTAGATGCAGAAGCATCCAAGTATCACGAAATACAAGGGTCAGCTTTGTCAAATCAATCACATGTCCATATGAGAGCAAATATATCGTGACCTATAGAATCTACAGCCTCGTTTCTTACGTCGTTTGTTAAGCAAACTTTGACACACAATCCATGCAATTTATATAATGATGTCGAGTTCCGTATCGAAATTAGATGCAGAAGCATCCAAGTCTCACGAAATACAAGGGTCAGCTTTGTCAAATCAATCACATGTCCATATGAGAGCAAATATATCGTCACCTATAGAATCTACAGCCTCGTTTCTTACGTCGTTTGTTAAGCAAACTTTGACACACAATCCATGCAATTTATATGATGATGTCGAGTTCCGTATCGAAACTAGATGCAGAAGCATCCAAATCTCACGAAATACAAGGGTCAGCTTTGTCAAATCAATCACATGTCCATATGAGAGCAAATATATCGTGACCTATAGAATCTACAGTCTCGTTTCTTACGTCGTTTGTTAAGCAAACTTTGACACACAATCCATGCAATTTATATGATGATGTCGAGCTCCGTATCGAAACTAGATGCAGAAGCATCCAAATCTCACGAAATACAAGGGTCAGCTTGTCAAATCAATCACATGTCCATATGAGAGCAAATATATCGTGACCTATAGAATCTACAGCCTCGTTTCTTACGTCGTTTGTTAAGCAAACTTTGACACACAATCCATGCAATTTATATGATGATGTCGAGTTCCGAATCGAAATTAGATGCAGAAGCATCCAAGTATCACGAAATACAAGGGTCAGCTTTGTCAAATCAATCACATGTCCATATGAGAGCAAATATATCGTGACCTATAGAATCTACAGCCTCGTTTCTTACGTCGTTTGTTAAGCAAACTTTGACACACAATCCATGCAATTTATATGATGATGTCGAGTTCCGTATCGAAACTAGATGCAGAAGCATCCAAATCTCACGAAATACAAGGGTCAGCTTTGTCAAATCAATCACATGTCCATATGAGAGCAAATATATCGTGACCTATAGAATCTACAGTCTCGTTTCTTACGTCGTTTGTTAAGCAAACTTTGACACACAATCCATGCAATTTATATGATGATGTCGAGTTCCGTATCGAAATTAGATGCAGAAGCATCCAAGTCTCAAGAAATACAAGGGTCAGCTTTGTCAAATCAATCACATGTCCATATGAGAGCAAATATATCGTCACCTATAGAATCTACAGTCTCGTTTCTTACGTCGTTTGTTAAGCAAACTTTGACACTCAATCCATGTAATTTATATAATGATGTCGAGTTCCGTATCGAAATTAGATGCAGAAGCATCCAAGTATAACGAAATACAAGGGTCAGCTTTGTCAAATCAATCACATGTCCATATGAGAGCAAATATATCGTGACCTATAGAATCTACAGTCTCGTTTCTTACGTCGTTTGTTAAGCAAACTTTGACACACAATCCATGCAATTTATATGATGATGTCGAGTTCCGAATCGAAATTAGATGCAGAAGCATCCAAGTATCACGAAATACAAGGGTCAGCTTTGTCAAATCAATCACATGTCCATATGAGAGCAAATATATCGTGACCTATAGAATCTACAGCCTCGTTTCTTACGTCGTTTGTTAAGCAAACTTTGACACACAATCCATGCAATTTATATGATGATGTCGAGTTCCGAATCGAAATTAGATGCAGAAGCATCCAAGTATCACGAAATACAAGGGTCAGCTTTGTCAAATCAATCACATGTCCATATGAGAGCAAATATATCGTGACCTATAGAATCTACAGTCTCGTTTCTTACGTCGTTTGTTAAGCAAACTTTGACACACAATCCATGCATTTTATATGATGATGTCGAGTTCCGAATCGAAATTAGATGCAGAAGCATCCAAGTATCACGAAATACAAGGGTCAGCTTTGTCAAATCAATCACATGTCCATATGAGAGCAAATATATCGTGACCTATAGAATCTACAGTCTCGTTTCTTACGTCGTTTGTTAAGCAAACTTTGACACACAATCCATGCAATTTATATGATGATGTCGAGTTCCGAATCGAAATTAGATGCAGAAGCATCCAAGTATCACGAAATACAAGGGTCAGCTTTGTCAAATCAATCACATGTCCATATGAGAGCAAATATATCGTGACCTATAGAATCTACAGTCTCGTTTCTTACGTCGTTTGTTAAGCAAACTTTGACACACAATTCATGCAATTTATATGATGATGTCGAGTTCCGAATCGAAATTAGATGCAGAAGCATCCAAGTATCACGAAATACAAGGGTCAGCTTTGTCAAATCAATCACATGTCCATATGAGAGCAAATATATCGTGACCTATAGAATCTACAGTCTCGTTTCTTACGTCGTTTGTTAAGCAAACTTTGACACACAATCCATGCAATTTATATGATGATGTCGAGTTCCGAATCGAAATTAGATGCAGAAGCATCCAAGTATCACGAAATACAAGGGTCAGCTTTATCAAATCAATCACATGTCCATATGAGAGCAAATATATCGTGACCTATAGAATCTACAGTCTCGTTTCTTACGTCGTTTGTTAAGCAAACTTTGACACACAATCCATGCAATTTATATGATGATGTCGAGTTCCGAATCGAAATTAGATGCAGAAGCATCCAAGTATCACGAAATACAAGGGTCAGCTTTGTCAAATCAATCACATGTCCATATGAGAGCAAATATATCGTGACCTATAGAATCTACAGTCTCGTTTCTTACGTCGTTTGTTAAGCAAACTTTGACACACAATCCATGCAATTTATATGATGATGTCGAGTTCCGAATCGAAATTAGATGCAGAAGCATCCAAGTATCACGAAATACAAGGGTCAGCTTTGTCAAATCAATCACATGTCCATATGAGAGCAAATATATCGTGACCTATAGAATCTACAGCCTCGTTTCTTACGTCGTTTGTTAAGCAAACTTTGACACACAATCCATGCAATTTATATGATGATGTCGAGTTCCGTATCGAAATTAGTTGCAGAAGCATCCAAGTCTCAAGAAATACAAGGGTCAGCTTTGTCAAATCAATCACATGTCCATATGAGAGCAAATATATCGTCACCTATAGAATCTACAGTCTCGTTTCTTACGTCGTTTGTTAAGCAAACTTTGACACACAATCCATGCAATTTATATGATGATGTCGAGTTCCGAATCGAAATCAGATGCAGAAGCATCCAAGTATCACGAAATACAAGGGTCAGCTTTGTCAAATCAATCACATGTCCATATGAGAGCAAATATATCGTGACCTATAGAATCTACAGTCTCGTTTCTTACGTCGTTTTTTAAGCAAACTTTGACACACAATCCATGCAATTTATATAATGATGTCGAGTTCCGTATCGAAATTAGATGCAGAAGCATCCAAGTCTCACGAAATACAAGGGTCAGCTTTGTCAAATCAATCACATGTCCATATGAGAGCAAATATATCGTGACCTATAGAATCTACAGTCTCGTTTCTTACGTCGTTTGTTAAGCAAACTTTGACACTCAATCCATGTAATTTATATAATGATGTCGAGTTCCGTATCGAAATTAGATGCAGAAGCATCCAAGTATCACGAAATACAAGGGTCAGCTTTGTCAAATCAATCACATGTCCATATGAGAGCAAATATATCGTGACCTATAGAATCTACAGTCTCGTTTCTTACGTCGTTTGTTAAGCAAACTTTGACACACAATCCATGCAATTTATATGATGATGTCGAGTTCCGTATCGAAATTAGATGCAGAAGCATCCAAGTATCACGAAATACAAGGGTCAGCTTTGTCAAATCAATCACATGTCCATATGAGAGCAAATATATCGTCACCTATAGAATCTACAGCCTCGTTTCTTACGTCGTTTGTTAAGCAAACTTTGACACACAATCCATGCAATTTATATGATGATGTCGAGTTCCGAATCGAAACTAGATGCAGAAGCATCCAAGTCTCAAGAAATACAAGGGTCCGCTTTGTCAAATCAATCACATGTCCATATGAGAGCAAATATATCGTCACCTATAGAATCTACAGTCTCGTTTCTTACGTCGTTTGTTAAGCAAACTTTGACACACAATCCATGCAATTTTTATGATGATGTCGAGTTCCGTATCGAAATTAGATGCAGAAGCATCCAAGTCTCAAGAAATACAAGGGTCAGCTTTGTCAAATCAATCACATGTCCATATGAGAGCAAATATATCGTGACCTATAGAATCTACAGTCTCGTTTCTTACGTCGTTTGTTAAGCAAACTTTGACACACAATCCATGCAATTTATATGATGATGTCGAGTTCCGAATCGAAATTAGATGCAGAAGCATCCAAGTATCACGAAATACAAGGGTCAGCTTTGTCAAATCAATCACATGTCCATATGAGAGCAAATATATCGTGACCTATAGAATCTACAGTCTCGTTTCTTACGTCGTTTGTTAAGCAAACTTTGACACTCAATCCATGTAATTTATATAATGATGTCGAGTTCCGTATCGAAATTAGATGCAGAAGCATACAAGTATCACGAAATACAAGGGTCAGCTTTGTCAAATCAATCACATGTCCATATGAGAGCAAATATATCGTCACCTATAGAATCTACAGTCTCGTTTCTTACGTCGTTTGTTAAGCAAACTTTGACACTCAATCCATGTAATTTATATAATGATGTCGAGTTCCGAATCGAAATTAGATGCAGAAGCATCCAAGTATCACGAAATACAAGGGTCAGCTTTGTCAAATCAATCACATGTCCATATGAGAGCAAATATATCGTCACCAATAGAATCTACAGTCTCGTTTCTTACGTCGTTTGTTAAGCAAACTTTGACACTCAATCCATGTAATTTATATAATGATGTCGAGTTCCGTATCGAAATTAGATGCAGAAGCATCCAAGTATCACGAAATACAAGGGTCAGCTTTGTCAAATCAATCACATGTCCATATGAGAGCAAATATATCGTCACCTATAGAATCTACAGTCTCGTTTCTTACGTCGTTTGTTAAGCAAACTTTGACACACAATCCATGCAATTTATATAATGATGTTGAGTTCCGTATCGAAATTAGATGCAGAAGCATCCAAGTCTCACGAAATACAAGGGTCAGCTTTGTCAAATCAATCACATGTCCATATGAGAGCAAATATATCGTCACCTATAGAATCTACAGTCTCGTTTCTTACGTCGTTTGTTAAGCAAACTTTGACACACAATCCATGCAATTTATATGATGATGTCGAGTTCCGAATCGAAATTAGATGCAGAAGCATCCAAGTATCACGAAATACAAGGGTCAGCTTTGTCAAATCAATCACATGTCCATATGAGAGCAAATATATCGTGACCTATAGAATCTACAGTCTCGTTTCTTACGTCGTTTGTTAAGCAAACTTTGACACACAATCCATGCAATTTATATGATGATGTCGAGTTCCGTATCGAAATTAGATGCAGAAGCATCTAAGTATCACGAAATACAAGGGTCAGCTTTGTCAAATCAATCACATGTCCATATGAGAGCAAATATATCGTGACCTATAGAATCTACAGTCTCGTTTCTTACGTCGTTTGTTAAGCAAACTTTGACACACAATCCATGCAATTTATATGATGATGTCGAGTTCCGAATCGAAATTAGATGCAGAAGCATCCAAGTATCACGAAATACAAGGGTCAGCTTTGTCAAATCAATCACATGTCCATATGAGAGCAAATATATCGTCACCTATAGAATCTACAATCTCGTTTCTTACGTCGTTTGTTAAGCAAACTTTGACACACAATCCATGCAATTTATATGATGATGTCGAGTTCCGTATCGAAATTAGATGCAGAAGCATCCAAGTCTCAAGAAATACAAAGGTCAGCTTTGTCAAATCAATCACATGTCCATATGAGAGCAAATATATCGTGACCTATAGAATCTACAGTCTCGTTTCTTACGTCGTTTGTTAAGCAAACTTTGACACACAATCCATGCAATTTATATGATGATGTCGAGTTCCGTATCGAAATTAGATGCAGAAGCATCCAAGTCTCACGAAATACAAGGGTCAGCTTTGTCAAATCAATCACATGTCCATATGAGAGCAAATATATCGTCACCTATAGAATCTACAGTCTCGTTTCTTACGTCGTTTGTTAAGCAAACTTTGACACACAATCCATGTAATTTATATGATGATGTCGAGTTCCGAATCGAAATTAGATGCAGAAGCATCCAAGTATCACGAAATACAAGGGTCAGCTTTGTCAAATCAATCACATGTCCATATGAGAGCAAATATATCGTCTCCTATAGAATCTACAGTCTCGTTTCTTACGTCGTTTGTTAAGCAAACTTTGACACACAATCCATGTAATTTATATGATGATGTCGAGTTCCGAATCCAAATTAGATGCAGAAGCATCCAAGTATCACGAAATACAAGGGTCAGCTTTGTCAAATCAATCACATGTCCATATGAGAGCAAATATATCGTGACCTATAGAATCTACAGCCTCGTTTCTTACGTCGTTTGTTAAGCAAACTTTGACACACAATCCATGCAATTTATATGATGATGTCGAGTTCCGTATCGAAATTAGATGCAGAAGCATCCAAGTCTCACGAAATACAAGGGTCAGCTTTGTCAAATCAATCACATGTCCATATGAGAGGAAATATATCGTCACCTATAGAATCTACAGTCTCGTTTCTTACGTCGTTTTTTAAGCAAACTTTGACACACAATCCATGCAATTTATATGATGATGTCGAGTTCCGTATCGAAATTAGATGCAGAAGCATCCAAGTATCACGAAATACAAGGGTCAGCTTTGTCAAATCAATCACATGTCCATATGAGAGCAAATATATCGTGACCTATAGAATCTACAGTCTCGTTTCTTACGTCGTTTGTTAAGCAAACTTTGACACACAATCCATGCAATTTATATGATGATGTCGAGTTCCGAATCGAAATTAGATGCAGAAGCATCCAAGTCTCACGAAATACAAAGGTCAGCTTTGTCAAATCAATCACATGTCCATATGGGAGCAAATATATCGTGACCTATAGAATCTACAGCCTCGTTTCTTACGTCGTTTGTTAAGCAAACTTCGACACACAATCCATGCAATTTATATAATGATGTCGAGTTCCGTATCGAAATTAGATGCAGAAGCATCCAAGTATCACGAAATACAAGGGTCAGCTTTGTCAAATCAATCACATGTCCAAATATATCGTGACCTATAGAATCTACAGTCTCGTTTCTTACGTCGTTTGTTAAGCAAACTTTGACACTCAATCCATGTAATTTATATAATGATGTCGAGTTCCGTATCGAAATTAGATGCAGAAGCATCCAAGTCTCAAGAAATACAAGGGTCAGCTTTGTCAAATCAATCACATGTCCATATGAGAGCAAATATATCGTGACCTATAGAATCTACAGTTTCGTTTCTTACGTCGTTTGTTAAGCAAACTTTGACACACAATCCATGCAATTTATATAATGATGTCGAGTTCCGTATCGAAATTAGATGCAGAAGCATCCAAGTATCACGAAATACAAGGGTCAGCTTTGTCAAATCAATCACATGTCCATATGAGAGCAAATATATCGTGACCTATAGAATCTACAGTCTCGTTTCTTACGTCGTTTGTTAAGCAAACTTTGACACTCAATCCATGTAATTTATATAATGATGTCGAGTTCCGTATCGAAATTAGATGCAGAAGCATCCAAGTATCACGAAATACAAGGGTCAGCTTTGTCAAATCAATCACATGTCCATATGAGAGCAAATATATCGTGACCTATAGAATCTACAGTCTCGTTTCTTACGTCGTTTGTTAAGCAAACTTTGACAGACAATCCATGCAATTTATATGATGATGTCGAGTTCCGTATCGAAACTAGATGCAGAAGCATCCAAATCTCACGAAATACAAGGGTCAGCTTTGTCAAATCAATCACATGTCCATATGAGAGCAAATATATCGTGACCTATAGAATCTACAGTCTCGTTTCTTACGTCGTTTGTTAAGCAAACTTTGACACACAATCCATGCAATTTATATGATGATGTCGAGTTCCGTATCGAAATTAGATGCAGAAGCATCCAAGTCTCACGAAATACAAGGGTCAGCTTTGTCAAATCAATCACATGTCCATATGAGAGCAAATATATCGTGACCTATAGAATCTACAGTCTCGTTTCTTACGTCGTTTGTTAAGCAAACTTTGACACTCAATCCATGTAATTTATATAATGATGTCGAGTTCCGAATCGAAATTAGATGCAGAAGCATCCAAGTCTCAAGAAATACAAGGCTCAGCTTTTGTCAAATCAATCACATGTCCATATGAGAGCAAATATATCGTGACCTATAGAATCTACAGTCTCGTTTCTTACGTCGTTTGTTAAGCAAACTTTGACACACAATCCATGCAATTTATATGGTGATGTCGAGTTCCGTATCGAAATTAGATGCAGAAGCATCCAAGTCTCAAGAAATACAAGGGTCAGCTTTGTCAAATCAATCACATGTCCATATGAGAGCAAATATATCGTGACCTATAGAATCTACAGTCTCGTTTCTTACGTCGTTTGTTAAGCAAACTTTGACACACAATCCATGCAATTTATATGATGATGTCGAGTTCCGTATCGAAACTAGATGCAGAAGCATCCAAATCTCACGAAATACAAGGGTCAGCTTTGTCAAATCAATCACATGTCCATATGAGAGCAAATATATCGTGACCTATAGAATCTACAGTCTCGTTTCTTACGTCGTTTGTTAAGCAAACTTTGACACACAATCCATGCAATTTTTATGATGATGTCGAGTTCCGTATCGAAATTAGATGCAGAAGCATCCAAGTCTCAAGAAATACAAGGGTCAGCTTTGACAAATCAATCACATGTCCATATGAGAGCAAATATATCGTGACCTATAGAATCTACAGTCTCGTTTCTTACGTCGTTTGTTAAGCAAACTTTGACACACAATCCATGCAATTTATATGATGATGTCGAGTTCCGAATCGAAATTAGATGCAGAAGCATCCAAGTCTCAAGAAATACAAGGGTCAGCTTTGTCAAATCAATCACATGTCCATATGAGAGCAAATATATCGTGACCTATAGAATCTACAGTCTCGTTTCTTACGTCGTTTGTTAAGCAAACTTTGACACACAATCCATGCAATTTATATGATGATGTCGAGTTCCGTATCGAAACTAGATGCAGAAGCATCCAAATCTCACGAAATACAAGGGTCAGCTTTGTCAAATCAATCACATGTCCATATGAGAGCAAATATATCGTGACCTATAGAATCTACAGTCTCGTTTCTTACGTCGTTTGTTAAGCAAACTTTGACACACAATCCATGCAATTTATATGATGATGTCGAGTTCCGTATCGAAATTAGATGCAGAAGCATCCAAGTCTCAAGAAATACAAGGGTCAGCTTTGTCAAATCAATCACATGTCCATATGAGAGCAAATATATCGTCACCTATAGAATCTACAGTCTCGTTTCTTACGTCGTTTGTTAAGCAAACTTTGACACACAATCCATGCAATTTATATGATGATGTCGAGTTCCGAATCGAAATTAGATGCAGAAGCATCCAAGTATCACGAAATACAAGGGTCAGCTTTGTCAAATCAATCACATGTCCATATGAGAGCAAATATATCGTGACCTATAGAATCTACAGTCTCGTTTCTTACGTCGTTTGTTAAGCAAACTTTGACACACAATCCATGCAATTTATATAATGATGTCGAGTTCCGTATCGAAATTAGATGCAGAAGCATCCAAGTCTCACGAAATACAAGGGTCAGCTTTGTCAAATCAATCACATGTCCATATGAGAGCAAATATATCGTGACCTATAGAATCTACAGTCTCGTTTCTTACGTCGTTTGTTAAGCAAACTTTGACACTCAATCCATGTAATTTATATAATGATGTCGAGTTCCGTATCGAAATTAGATGCAGAAGCATCCAAGTATCACGAAATACAAGGGTCAGCTTTGTCAAATCAATCACATGTCCATATGAGAGCAAATATATCGTGACCTATAGAATCTACAGTCTCGTTTCTTACGTCGTTTGTTAAGCAAACTTTGACACACAATCCATGCAATTTATATGATGATGTCGAGTTCCGTATCGAAATTAGATGCAGAAGCATCCAAGTATCACGAAATACAAGGGTCAGCTTTGTCAAATCAATCACATGTCCATATGAGAGCAAATATATCGTCACCTATAGAATCTACAGCCTCGTTTCTTACGTCGTTTGTTAAGCAAACTTTGACACACAATCCATGCAATTTATATGATGATGTCGAGTTCCGAATCGAAACTAGATGCAGAAGCATCCAAGTCTCAAGAAATACAAGGGTCAGCTTTGTCAAATCAATCACATGTCCATATGAGAGCAAATATATCGTCACCTATAGAATCTACAGTCTCGTTTCTTACGTCGTTTGTTAAGCAAACTTTGACACACAATCCATGCAATTTTTATGATGATGTCGAGTTCCGTATCGAAATTAGATGCAGAAGCATCCAAGTCTCAAGAAATACAAGGGTCAGCTTTGTCAAATCAATCACATGTCCATATGAGAGCAAATATATCGTGACCTATAGAATCTACAGTCTCGTTTCTTACGTCGTTTGTTAAGCAAACTTTGACACACAATCCATGCAATTTATATGATGATGTCGAGTTCCGAATCGAAATTAGATGCAGAAGCATCCAAGTATCACGAAATACAAGGGTCAGCTTTGTCAAATCAATCACATGTCCATATGAGAGCAAATATATCGTGACCTATAGAATCTACAGTCTCGTTTCTTACGTCGTTTGTTAAGCAAACTTTGACACTCAATCCATGTAATTTACATAATGATGTCGAGTTCCGTATCGAAATTAGATGCAGAAGCATCCAAGTATCACGAAATACAAGGGTCAGCTTTGTCAAATCAATCACATGTCCATATGAGAGCAAATATATCGTCACCTATAGAATCTACAGTCTCGTTTCTTACGTCGTTTGTTAAGCAAACTTTGACACTCAATCCATGTAATTTATATAATGATGTCGAGTTCCAAATCGAAATTAGATGCAGAAGCATCCAAGTATCACGAAATACAAGGGTCAGCTTTGTCAAATCAATCACATGTCCATATGAGAGCAAATATATCGTCACCTATAGAATCTACAGTCTCGTTTCTTACGTCGTTTGTTAAGCAAACTTTGACACTCAATCCATGTAATTTATATAATGATGTCGAGTTCCGTATCGAAATTAGATGCAGAAGCATCCAAGTATCACGAAATACAAGGGTCAGCTTTGTCAAATCAATCACATGTTCATATGAGAGCAAATATATCGTCACCTATAGAATCTACAGTCTCGTTTCTTACGTCGTTTGTTAAGCAAACTTTGACACACAATCCATGCAATTTATATAATGATGTCGAGTTCCGTATCGAAATTAGATGCAGAAGCATCCAAGTCTCACGAAATACAAGGGTCAGCTTTGTCAAATCAATCACATGTCCATATGAGAGCAAATATATCGTCACCTATAGAATCTACAGTCTCGTTTCTTACGTCGTTTGTTAAGCAAACTTTGACACACAATCCATGCAATTTATATGATGATGTCGAGTTCCGAATCGAAATTAGATGCAGAAGCATCCAAGTATCACGAAATACAAGGGTCAGCTTTGTCAAATCAATCACATGTCCATATGAGAGCAAATATATCGTGACCTATAGAATCTACAGTCTCGTTTCTTACGTCGTTTGTTAAGCAAACTTTGACACACAATCCATGCAATTTATATGATGATGTCGAGTTCCGTATCGAAATTAGATGCAGAAGCATCTAAGTATCACGAAATACAAGGGTCAGCTTTGTCAAATCAATCACATGTCCATATGAGAGCAAATATATCGTGACCTATAGAATCTACAGTCTCGTTTCTTACGTCGTTTGTTAAGCAAACTTTGACACACAATCCATGCAATTTATATGATGATGTCGAGTTCCGAATCGAAATTAGATGCAGAAGCATCCAAGTATCACGAAATACAAGGTTCAGCTTTGTCAAATCAATCACATGTCCATATGAGAGCAAATATATCGTCACCTATAGAATCTACAATCTCGTTTCTTACGTCGTTTGTTAAGCAAACTTTGACACACAATCCATGCAATTTATATGATGATGTCGAGTTCCGTATCGAAATTAGATGCAGAAGCATCCAAGTCTCAAGAAATACAAAGGTCAGCTTTGTCAAATCAATCACATGTCCATATGAGAGCAAATATATCGTGACCTATAGAATCTACAGTCTCGTTTCTTACGTCGTTTGTTAAGCAAACTTTGACACACAATCCATGCAATTTATATGATGATGTCGAGTTCCGTATCGAAATTAGATGCAGAAGCATCCAAGTCTCACGAAATACAAGGGTCAGCTTTGTCAAATCAATCACATGTCCATATGAGAGCAAATATATCGTCACCTATAGAATCTACAGTCTCGTTTCTTACGTCGTTTGTTAAGCAAACTTTGACACACAATCCATGTAATTTATATGATGATGTCGAGTTCCGAATCGAAATTAGATGCAGAAGCATCCAAGTATCACGAAATACAAGGGTCAGCTTTGTCAAATCAATCACATGTCCATATGAGAGCAAATATATCGTCACCTATAGAATCTACAGTCTCGTTTCTTACGTCGTTTGTTAAGCAAACTTTGACACACAATCCATGTAATTTATATGATGATGTCGAGTTCCGAATCCAAATTAGACGCAGAAGCATCCAAGTATCACGAAATACAAGGGTCAGCTTTGTCAAATCAATCACATGTCCATATGAGAGCAAATATATCGTGACCTATAGAATCTACAGCCTCGTTTCTTACGTCGTTTGTTAAGCAAACTTTGACACACAATCCATGCAATTTATATGATGATGTCGAGTTCCGTATCGAAATTAGATGCAGAAGCATCCAAGTCTCACGAAATACAAGGGTCAGCTTTGTCAAATCAATCACATGTCCATATGAGAGCAAATATATCGTCACCTATAGAATCTACAGTCTCGTTTCTTACGTCGTTTGTTAAGCAAACTTTGACACACAATCCATGCAATTTATATGATGATGTCGAGTTCCGTATCGAAATTAGATGCAGAAGCATCCAAGTATCACGAAATACAAGGGTCAGCTTTGTCAAATCAATCACATGTCCATATGAGAGCAAATATATCGTGACCTATAGAATCTACAGTCTCGTTTCTTACGTCGTTTGTTAAGCAAACTTTGACACACAATCCATGCAATTTATATGATGATGTCGAGTTCCGAATCGAAATTAGATGCAGAAGCATCCAAGTCTCACGAAATACAAAGGTCAGCTTTGTCAAATCAATCACATGTCCATATGGGAGCAAATATATCGTGACCTATAGAATCTACAGCCTCGTTTCTTACGTCGTTTGTTAAGCAAACTTTGACACACAATCCATGCAATTTATATGATGATGTCGAGTTCCGTATCGAAATTAGATGCAGAAGCATCCAAGTCTCAAGAAATACAAAGGTCAGCTTTGTCAAATCAATCACATGTCCATATGAGAGCAAATATATCGTGACCTATAGAATCTACAGTCTCGTTTCTTACGTCGTTTGTTAAGCAAACTTTGACACACAATCCATGCAATTTATATGATGATGTCGAGTTCCGTATCGAAATTAGATGCAGAAGCATCCAAGTATCACGAAATACAAGGGTCAGCTTTGTCAAATCAATCACATGTCCATATGAGAGCAAATATATCGTCACCTATAGAATCTACAGTCTCGTTTCTTACGTCGTTTGTTAAGCAAACTTTGACACACAATCCATGTAATTTATATGATGATGTCGAGTTCCGAATCCAAATTAGATGCAGAAGCATCCAAGTATCACGAAATACAAGGTTCAGCTTTGTCAAATCAATCACATGTCCATATGAGAGCAAATATATCGTCACCTATAGAATCTACAATCTCGTTTCTTACGTCGTTTGTTAAGCAAACTTTGACACACAATCCATGCAATTTATATGATGATGTCGAGTTCCGTATCGAAATTAGATGCAGAAGCATCCAAGTCTCAAGAAATACAAAGGTCAGCTTTGTCAAATCAATCACATGTCCATATGAGAGCAAATATATCGTGACCTATAGAATCTACAGTCTCGTTTCTTACGTCGTTTGTTAAGCAAACTTTGACACACAATCCATGCAATTTATATGATGATGTCGAGTTCCGTATCGAAATTAGATGCAGAAGCATCCAAGTCTCACGAAATACAAGGGTCAGCTTTGTCAAATCAATCACATGTCCATATGAGAGCAAATATATCGTCACCTATAGAATCTACAGTCTCGTTTCTTACGTCGTTTGTTAAGCAAACTTTGACACACAATCCATGTAATTTATATGATGATGTCGAGTTCCGAATCGAAATTAGATGCAGAAGCATCCAAGTATCACGAAATACAAGGGTCAGCTTTGTCAAATCAATCACATGTCCATATGAGAGCAAATATATCGTCACCTATAGAATCTACAGTCTCGTTTCTTACGTCGTTTGTTAAGCAAACTTTGACACACAATCCATGTAATTTATATGATGATGTCGAGTTCCGAATCCAAATTAGATGCAGAAGCATCCAAGTATCACGAAATACAAGGGTCAGCTTTGTCAAATCAATCACATGTCCATATGAGAGCAAATATATCGTGACCTATAGAATCTACAGCCTCGTTTCTTACGTCGTTTGTTAAGCAAACTTTGACACACAATCCATGCAATTTATATGATGATGTCGAGTTCCGTATCGAAATTAGATGCAGAAGCATCCAAGTCTCACGAAATACAAGGGTCAGCTTTGTCAAATCAATCACATGTCCATATGAGAGCAAATATATCGTCACCTATAGAATCTACAGTCTCGTTTCTTACGTCGTTTGTTAAGCAAACTTTGACACACAATCCATGCAATTTATATGATGATGTCGAGTTCCGTATCGAAATTAGATGCAGAAGCATCCAAGTATCACGAAATACAAGGGTCAGCTTTGTCAAATCAATCACATGTCCATATGAGAGCAAATATATCGTGACCTATAGAATCTACAGTCTCGTTTCTTACGTCGTTTGTTAAGCAAACTTTGACACACAATCCATGCAATTTATATGATGATGTCGAGTTCCGAATCGAAATTAGATGCAGAAGCATCCAAGTCTCACGAAATACAAAGGTCAGCTTTGTCAAATCAATCACATGTCCATATGGGAGCAAATATATCGTGACCTATAGAATCTACAGCCTCGTTTCTTACGTCGTTTGTTAAGCAAACTTTGACACACAATCCATGCAATTTATATAATGATGTCGAGTTCCGTATCGAAATTAGATGCAGAAGCATCCAAGTATCACGAAATACAAGGGTCAGCTTTGTCAAATCAATCACATGTCCATATGAGAGCAAATATATCGTGACCTATAGAATCTACAGTGTCGTTTCTTACGTCGTTTGTTAAGCAGACTTTGACACTCAATCCATGTAATTTATATAATGATGTCGAGTTCCGTATCGAAATTAGATGCAGAAGCATCCAAGTCTCAAGAAATACAAGGGTCAGCTTTGTCAAATCAATCACATGTCCATATGAGAGCAAATATATCGTGACCTATAGAATCTACAGTTTCGTTTCTTACGTCGTTTGTTAAGCAAACTTTGACACACAATCCATGCAATTTATATAATGATGTCGAGTTCCGTATCGAAATTAGATGCAGAAGCATCCAAGTATCACGAAATACAAGGGTCAGCTTTGTCAAATCAATCACATGTCCATATGAGAGCAAATATATCGTGACCTATAGAAATCTACAGTCTCGTTTCTTACGTCGTTTGTTAAGCAAACTTTGACACTCAATCCATGTAATTTATATAATGATGTCGAGTTCCGTATCGAAATTAGATGCAGAAGCATCCAAGTATCACGAAATACAAGGCTCAGCTTTGTCAAATCAATCACATGTCCATATGAGAGCAAATATATCGTGACCTATAGAATCTACAGTCTCGTTTCTTACGTCGTTTGTTAAGCAAACTTTGACACACAATCCATGCAATTTATATGATGATGTCGAGTTCCGTATCGAAACTAGATGCAGAAGCATCCAAATCTCACGAAATACAAGGGTCAGCTTTGTCAAATCAATCACATGTCCATATGAGAGCAAATATATCGTGACCTATAGAATCTACAGTCTCGTTTCTTACGTCGTTTGTTAAGCAAACTTTGACACACAATCCATGCAATTTATATGATGATGTCGAGTTCCGTATCGAAATTAGATGCAGAAGCATCCAAGTCTCACGAAATACAAGGGTCAGCTTTGTCAAATCAATCACATGTCCATATGAGAGCAAATATATCGTGACCTATAGAATCTACAGTCTCGTTTCTTACGTCGTTTGTTAAGCAAACTTTGACACTCAATCCATGTAATTTATATAATGATGTCGAGTTCCGAATCGAAATTAGATGCAGAAGCATCCAAGTCTCAAGAAATACAAGGGTCAGCTTTGTCAAATCAATCACATGTCCATATGAGAGCAAATATATCGTGACCTATAGAATCTACAGTCTCGTTTCTTACGTCGTTTGTTAAGCAAACTTTGACACACAATCCATGCAATTTATATGATGATGTCGAGTTCCGTATCGAAATTAGATGCAGAAGCATCCAAGTCTCAAGAAATACAAGGGTCAGCTTTGTCAAATCAATCACATGTCCATATGAGAGCAAATATATCGTGACCTATAGAATCTACAGTCTCGTTTCTTACGTCGTTTGTTAAGCAAACTTTGACACACAATCCATGCAATTTATATGATGATGTCGAGTTCCGTATCGAAACTAGATGCAGAAGCATCCAAATCTCACGAAATACAAGGGTCAGCTTTGTCAAATCAATCACATGTCCATATGAGAGCAAATATATCGTGACCTATAGAATCTACAGTCTCGTTTCTTACGTCGTTTGTTAAGCAAACTTTGACACACAATCCATGCAATTTTTATGATGATGTCGAGTTCCGTATCGAAATTAGATGCAGAAGCATCCAAGTCTCAAGAAATACAAGGGTCAGCTTTGACAAATCAATCACATGTCCATATGAGAGCAAATATATCGTGACCTATAGAATCTACAGTCTCGTTTCTTACGTCGTTTGTTAAGCAAACTTTGACACACAATCCATGCAATTTATATGATGATGTCGAGTTCCGAATCGAAATTAGATGCAGAAGCATCCAAGTCTCAAGAAATACAAGGGTCAGCTTTGTCAAATCAATCACATGTCCATATGAGAGCAAATATATCGTCACCTATAGAATCTACAGTCTCGTTTCTTACGTCGTTTGTTAAGCAAACTTTGACACACAATCCATGTAATTTATATGATGATGTCGAGTTCCGAATCGAAATTAGATGCAGAAGCATCCAAGTATCACGAAATACAAGGGTCAGCTTTGTCAAATCAATCACATGTCCATATGAGAGCAAATATATCGTGACCTATAGAATCTACAGCCTCGTTTCTTACGTCGTTTGTTAAGCAAACTTTGACACACAATCCATGCAATTTATATGATGATGTCGAGTTCCGAATCGAAATTAGATGCAGAAGCATCCAAGTATCACGAAATACAAGGGTCAGCTTTGTCAAATCAATCACATGTCCATATGAGAGCAAATATATCCTGACCTATAGAATCGACAGCCTCGTTTCTTACGTCGTTTGTTGAGCAAACTTTGACACACAATCCATGCAATTTATATGATGATGTCGAGTTCCGTATCGAAATTAGATGCAGAATACAAGGGTCAGCTTTGTCAAATCAATCACATGTCCATATGAGAGCAAATATATCGTGACCTATAGAATCTACAGTCTCGTTTCTTACGTCGTTTGTTAAGCAAACTTTGACACACAATCCATGCAATTTATATGATGATGTCGAGTTCCGTATCGAAACTAGATGCAGAAGCATCCAAATCTCACGAAATACAAGGGTCAGCTTTGTCAAATCAATCACATGTCCATATGAGAGCAAATATATCGTGACCTATAGAATCTACAGTCTCGTTTCTTACGTCGTTTGTTAAGCAAACTTTGACACACAATCCATGCAATTTATATGATGATGTCGAGTTCCGTATCGAAATTAGATGCAGAAGCATCCAAGTCTCAAGAAATACAAGGGTCAGCTTTGTCAAATCAATCACATGTCCATATGAGAGCAAATATATCGTGACCTATAGAATCTACAGTCTCGTTTCTTACGTCGTTTGTTAAGCAAACTTTGACACACAATCCATGCAATTTATATGATGATGTCGAGTTCCGAATCGAAATTAGATGCAGAAGCATCCAAGTATCACGAAATACAAGGGTCAGCTTTGTCAAATCAATCACATGTCCATATGAGAGCAAATATATCGTGACCTATAGAATCTACAGTTTCGTTTCTTACGTCGTTTGTTAAGCAAACTTTGACACACAATCCATGCAATTTATATAATGATGTCGAGTTCCGTATCGAAATTAGATGCAGAAGCATCCAAGTATCACGAAATACAAGGGTCAGCTTTGTCAAATCAATCACATGTCCATATGAGAGCAAATATATCGTGACCTATAGAATCTACAGTCTCGTTTCTTACGTCGTTTGTTAAGCAAACTTTGACACTCAATCCATGTAATTTATATAATGATGTCGAGTTCCGTATCGAAATTAGATGCAGAAGCATCCAAGTATCACGAAATACAAGGCTCAGCTTTGTCAAATCAATCACATGTCCATATGAGAGCAAATATATCGTGACCTATAGAATCTACAGTCTCGTTTCTTACGTCGTTTGTTAAGCAAACTTTGACACACAATCCATGCAATTTATATGATGATGTCGAGTTCCGTATCGAAACTAGATGCAGAAGCATCCAAATCTCACGAAATACAAGGGTCAGCTTTGTCAAATCAATCACATGTCCATATGAGAGCAAATATATCGTGACCTATAGAATCTACAGTCTCGTTTCTTACGTCGTTTGTTAAGCAAACTTTGACACACAATCCATGCAATTTATATGATGATGTCGAGTTCCGTATCGAAATTAGATGCAGAAGCATCCAAGTCTCACGAAATACAAGGGTCAGCTTTGTCAAATCAATCACATGTCCATATGAGAGCAAATATATCGTGACCTATAGAATCTACAGTCTCGTTTCTTACGTCGTTTGTTAAGCAAACTTTGACACTCAATCCATGTAATTTATATAATGATGTCGAGTTCCGAATCGAAATTAGATGCAGAAGCATCAAAGTCTCAAGAAATACAAGGGTCAGCTTTGTCAAATCAATCACATGTCCATATGAGAGCAAATATATCGTGACCTATAGAATCTACAGTCTCGTTTCTTACGTCGTTTGTTAAGCAAACTTTGACACACAATCCATGCAATTTATATGATGATGTCGAGTTCCGTATCGAAATTAGATGCAGAAGCATCCAAGTCTCAAGAAATACAAGGGTCAGCTTTGTCAAATCAATCACATGTCCATATGAGAGCAAATATATCGTGACCTATAGAATCTACAGTCTCGTTTCTTACGTCGTTTGTTAAGCAAACTTTGACACACAATCCATGCAATTTATATGATGATGTCGAGTTCCGTATCGAAACTAGATGCAGAAGCATCCAAATCTCACGAAATACAAGGGTCAGCTTTGTCAAATCAATCACATGTCCATATGAGAGCAAATATATCGTGACCTATAGAATCTACAGTCTCGTTTCTTACGTCGTTTGTTAAGCAAACTTTGACACACAATCCATGCAATTTTTATGATGATGTCGAGTTCCGTATCGAAATTAGATGCAGAAGCATCCAAGTCTCAAGAAATACAAGGGTCAGCTTTGACAAATCAATCACATGTCCATATGAGAGCAAATATATCGTGACCTATAGAATCTACAGTCTCGTTTCTTACGTCGTTTGTTAAGCAAACTTTGACACACAATCCATGCAATTTATATGATGATGTCGAGTTCCGAATCGAAATTAGATGCAGAAGCATCCAAGTCTCAAGAAATACAAGGGTCAGCTTTGTCAAATCAATCACATGTCCATATGAGAGCAAATATATCGTCACCTATAGAATCTACAGTCTCGTTTCTTACGTCGTTTGTTAAGCAAACTTTGACACACAATCCATGTAATTTATATGATGATGTCGAGTTCCGAATCGAAATTAGATGCAGAAGCATCCAAGTATCACGAAATACAAGGGTCAGCTTTGTCAAATCAATCACATGTCCATATGAGAGCAAATATATCGTGACCTATAGAATCTACAGCCTCGTTTCTTACGTCGTTTGTTAAGCAAACTTTGACACACAATCCATGCAATTTATATGATGATGTCGAGTTCCGAATCGAAATTAGATGCAGAAGCATCCAAGTATCACGAAATACAAGGGTCAGCTTTGTCAAATCAATCACATGTCCATATGAGAGCAAATATATCCTGACCTATAGAATCGACAGCCTCGTTTCTTACGTCGTTTGTTGAGCAAACTTTGACACACAATCCATGCAATTTATATGATGATGTCGAGTTCCGTATCGAAATTAGATGCAGAATACAAGGGTCAGCTTTGTCAAATCAATCACATGTCCATATGAGAGCAAATATATCGTGACCTATAGAATCTACAGTCTCGTTTCTTACGTCGTTTGTTAAGCAAACTTTGACACACAATCCATGCAATTTATATGATGATGTCGAGTTCCGTATCGAAACTAGATGCAGAAGCATCCAAATCTCACGAAATACAAGGGTCAGCTTTGTCAAATCAATCACATGTCCATATGAGAGCAAATATATCGTGACCTATAGAATCTACAGTCTCGTTTCTTACGTCGTTTGTTAAGCAAACTTTGACACACAATCCATGCAATTTATATGATGATGTCGAGTTCCGTATCGAAATTAGATGCAGAAGCATCCAAGTCTCAAGAAATACAAGGGTCAGCTTTGTCAAATCAATCACATGTCCATATGAGAGCAAATATATCGTGACCTATAGAATCTACAGTCTCGTTTCTTACGTCGTTTGTTAAGCAAACTTTGACACACAATCCATGCAATTTATATGATGATGTCGAGTTCCGAATCGAAATTAGATGCAGAAGCATCCAAGTATCACGAAATACAAGGGTCAGCTTTGTCAAATCAATCACATGTCCATATGAGAGCAAATATATCGTGACCTATAGAATCTACAGTCTCGTTTCTTACGTCGTTTGTTAAGCAAACTTTGACACACAATCCATGCAATTTATATAATGATGTCGAGTTCCGTATCGAAATTAGATGCAGAAGCATCCAAGTATCACGAAATACAAGGGTCAGCTTTGTCAAATCAATCACATGTCCATATGAGAGCAAATATATCGTGACCTATAGAATATACAGTCTCGTTTCTTACGTCGTTTGTTAAGCAAACTTTGACACACAATCCATGCAATTTATATAATGATGTCGAGTTCCGTATCGAAATTAGATGCAGAAGCATCCAAGTCTCACGAAATACAAGGGTCAGCTTTGTCAAATCAATCACATGTCCATATGAGAGCAAATATATCGTGACCTATAGAATCTACAGTCTCGTTTCTTACGTCATTTGTTAAGCAAACTTTGACACTCAATCAATACAATTTATATGATGATGTCGAGTTCCGAATCGAAATTAGATGCAGAAGCATCCAAGTCTCACGAAATACAAGGGTCAGCTTTGTCAAATCAATCACATGTCCAAATATATCGTGACCTATAGAATCTACAGTCTCGTTTCTTACGTCGTTTGTTAAGCAAACTTTGACACACAATCCATGCAATTTATATGATGATGTCGAGTTCCGTATCGAAATTAGATGCAGAAGCATCCAAGTCTCAAGAATTACAAGGGTCAGCTTTGTCAAATCAATCACATGTCCATATGAGAGCAAATATATCGTGACCTATAGAATCTACAGTCTCGTTTCTTACGTCGTTTGTTAAGCAAACTTTGACACACAATCCATGCAATTTATATGATGATGTCGAGTTCCGAATCGAAATTAGATGCAGAAGCATCCAAGTCTCACGAAATACAAAGGTCAGCTTTGTCAAATCAATCACATGTCCATATGAGAGCAAATATATCGTGACCTATAGAATCTACAGTCTCGTTTCTTACGTCGTTTGTTAAGCAAACTTTGACACACAATCCATGCAATTTATATGATGATGTCGAGTTCCGTATCGAAATTTGATGCAGAAGCATCCAAGTCTCACGAAATACAAGGGTCAGCTTTGTTAAATCAATCAAATGTCCATATGAGAGCAAATATATCGTGACCTATAGAATCTACAGTCTCGTTTCTTACGTCGTTTGTTAAGCAAACTTTGACACTCAATCCATGTAATTTATATAATGATGTCGAGTTCCGTATCGAAATTAGATGCAGAAGCATCCAAGTATCACGAAATACAAGGGTCAGCTTTGTCAAATCAATCACATGTCCATATGAGAGCAAATATATCGTCACCTATAGAATCTACAGTCTCGTTTCTTACGCCGTTTGTTAAGCAAACTTTGACACACAATCCATGCAATTTATATAATGATGTCGAGTTCCGTATCGAAATTAGATGCAGAAGCATCCAAGTATCACGAAATACAAGGGTCAGCTTTGTCAAATCAATCACATGTCCATATGAGAGCAAATATATCGTGACCTATAGAATCAACAGTCTCGTTTCTTACGTCGTTTGTTAAGCAAACTTTGACACACAATCCATGCAATTTATATGATGATGTCGAGTTCCGAATCGAAATTAGATGCAGAAGCATCCAAGTATCACGAAATACAAGGGTCAGCTTTGTCAAATCAATCACATGTCCATATGAGAGCAAATATATCGTGACCTATAGAATCTACAGTCTCGTTTCTTACGTCGTTTGTTAAGCAAACTTTGACACACAATCCATGTAATTTATATGATGATGTCGAGTTCCGAATCGAAATTAGGTGCAGAAGCATCCAAGTATCACGAAATACAAGGGTCAGCTTTGTCAAATCAATCACATGTCCATATGAGAGCAAATATATCGTGACCTATAGAATCTACAGTCTCGTTTCTTACGTCGTTTGTTAAGCAAACTTTGACACACAATCCATGCAATTTATATGATGATGTCGAGTTCCGTATCGAAACTAGATGCAGAGGCATCCAAGTCTCAAGAAATACAAGGGTCAGCTTTGTCAAATCAATCACATGTCCATATGAGAGCAAATATATCGTCACCTATAGAATCTACAGTCTCGTTTCTTACGTCGTTTGTTAAGCACACTTTGACACTCAATCCATGTAATTTATATGATGATGTCGAGTTCCGTATCGAAACTAGATGCAGAAGCATCCAAGTCTCAAGAAATACAAGGGTCAGCTTTGTCAAATCAATCACATGTCCATATGAGAGCAAATATATCGTCACCTATAGAATCTACAGTCTCGTTTCTTACGCCGTTTGTTAAGCAAACTTTGACACACAATCCATGCAATTTATATGATGATGTCGAGTTCCGTATCGAAATTAGATGCAGAAGCATCCAAGTCTCAAGAAATACAAGGGTCAGCTTTGTCAAATCAATCACATGTCCATATGAGAGCAAATATATCGTCACCTATAGAATCTACAGTCTCGTTTCTTACGCCGTTTGTTAAGCAAACTTTGACACACAATCCATGCAATTTATATAATGATGTCGAGTTCCATATCGAAATTAGATGCAGAAGCATCCAAGTATCACGAAATACAAGGGTCAGCTTTGTCAAATCAATAACATGTCCATATGAGAGCAAATATATCGTGACCTATAGAATCTACAGTCTCGTTTCTTACGTCGTTTGTTAAGCAAACTTTGACACACAATCCATGCAATTTATATGATGATGTCGAGTTCCGAATCGAAATTAGATGCAGAAGCATCCAAGTATCACGAAATACAAGGTTCAGCTTTGTCAAATCAATCACATGTCCATATGAGAGCAAATATATCGTCACCTATAGAATCTACAATCTCGTTTCTTACGTCGTTTGTTAAGCAAACTTTGACACACAATCCATGCAATTTATATGATGATGTCGAGTTCCGTATCGAAATTAGATGCAGAAGCATCCAAGTCTCAAGAAATACAAAGGTCAGCTTTGTCAAATCAATCACATGTCCATATGAGAGCAAATATGTCGTGACCTATAGAATCTACAGTCTCGTTTCTTACGTCGTTTGTTAAGCAAACTTTGACACACAATCCATGCAATTTATATGATGATGTCGAGTTCCGTATCGAAATTAGATGCAGAAGCATCCAAGTCTCACGAAATACAAGGGTCAGCTTTGTCAAATCAATCACATGTCCATATGAGAGCAAATATATCGTCACCTATAGAATCTACAGTCTCGTTTCTTACGTCGTTTGTTAAGCAAACTTTGACACACAATCCATGTAATTTATATGATGATGTCGAGTTCCGAATCGAAATTAGATGCAGAAGCATCCAAGTATCACGAAATACAAGGGTCAGCTTTGTCAAATCAATCACATGTCCATATGAGAGCAAATATATCGTCACCTATAGAATCTACAGTCTCGTTTCTTACGTCGTTTGTTAAGCAAACTTTGACACACAATCCATGTAATTTATATGATGATGTCGAGTTCCGAATCCAAATTAGATGCAGAAGCATCCAAGTATCACGAAATACAAGGGTCAGCTTTGTCAAATCAATCACATGTCCATATGAGAGCAAATATATCGTGACCTATAGAATCTACAGCCTCGTTTCTTACGTCGTTTGTTAAGCAAACTTTGACACACAATCCATGCAATTTATATGATGATGTCGAGTTCCGTATCGAAATTAGATGCAGAAGCATCCAAGTCTCACGAAATACAAGGGTCAGCTTTGTCAAATCAATCACATGTCCATATGAGAGCAAATATATCGTCACCTATAGAATCTACAGTCTCGTTTCTTACGTCGTTTGTTAAGCAAACTTTGACACACAATCCATGCAATTTATATGATGATGTCGAGTTCCGTGTCGAAATTAGATGCAGAAGCATCCAAGTATCACGAAATACAAGGGTCAGCTTTGTCAAATCAATCACATGTCCATATGAGAGCAAATATATCGTGACCTAGAGAATCTACAGTCTCGTTTCTTACGTCGTTTGTTAAGCAAACTTTGACACACAATCCATGCAATTTATATGATGATGTCGAGTTCCGAATCGAAATTAGATGCAGAAGCATCCAAGTCTCACGAAATACAAAGGTCAGCTTTGTCAAATCAATCACATGTCCATATGGGAGCGAATATATCGTGACCTATAGAATCTACAGCCTCGTTTCTTACGTCGTTTGTTAAGCAAACTTTGACACACAATCCATGCAATTTATATAATGATGTCGAGTTCCGTATCGAAATTAGATGCAGAAGCATCCAAGTATCACGAAATACAAGGGTCAGCTTTGTCAAATCAATCACATGTCCATATGAGACCAAATATATCGTGACCTATAGAATCTACAGTGTCGTTTCTTACGTCGTTTGTTAAGCAAACTTTGACACTCAATCCATGTAATTTATATAATGATGTCGAGTTCCGTATCGAAATTAGATGCAGAAGCATCCAAGTCTCAAGAAATACAAGGGTCAGCTTTGTCAAATCAATCACATATCCATATGAGAGCAAATATATCGTGACCTATAGAATCTACAGTTTCGTTTCTTACGTCGTTTGTTAAGCAAACTTTGACACACAATCCATGCAATTTATATAATGATGTCGAGTTCCGTATCGAAATTAGATGCAGAAGCATCCAAGTATCACGAAATACAAGGGTCAGCTTTGTCAAATCAATCACATGTCCATATGAGAGCAAATATATCGTGACCTATAGAATCTACAGTCTCGTTTCTTACGTCGTTTGTTAAGCAAACTTTGACACTCAATCCATGTAATTTATATAATGATGTCGAGTTCCGTATCGAAATTAGATGCAGAAGCATCCAAGTATCACGAAATACAAGGGTCAGCTTTGTCAAATCAATCACATGTCCATATGAGAGCAAATATATCGTGACCTATAGAATCTACAGTCTCGTTTCTTACGTCGTTTGTTAAGCAAACTTTGGCACACAATCCATGCAATTTATATGATGATGTCGAGTTCCGTATCGAAACTAGATGCAGAAGCATCCAAATCTCACGAAATACAAGGGTCAGCTTTGTCAAATCAATCACATGTCCATATGAGAGCAAATATATCGTGACCTATAGAATCTACAGTCTCGTTTCTTACGTCGTTTGTTAAGCAAACTTTGACACACAATCCATGCAATTTATATGATGATGTCGAGTTCCGTATCGAAATTAGATGCAGAAGCATCCAAGTCTCACGAAATACAAGGGTCAGCTTTGTCAAATCAATCACATGTCCATATGAGAGCAAATATATCGTGACCTATAGAATCTACAGTCTCGTTTCTTACGTCGTTTGTTAAGCAAACTTTGACACTCAATCCATGTAATTTATATAATGATGTCGAGTTCCGAATCAAAATTAGATGCAGAAGCATCCAAGTCTCAAGAAATACAAGGGTCAGCTTTGTCAAATCAATCACATGTCCATATGAGAGCAAATATATCGTGACCTATAGAATCTACAGTCTCGTTTCTTACGTCGTTTGTTAAGCAAACTTTGACACACAATCCATGTAATTTATATGATGATGTCGAGTTCCGTATCGAAATTAGATGCAGAAGCATCCAAGTCTCAAGAAATACAAGGGTCAGCTTTGTCAAATCAATCACATGTCCATATGAGAGCAAATATATCGTGACCTATAGAATCTACAGTCTCGTTTCTTACGTCGTTTGTTAAGCAAACTTTGACACACAATCCATGCAATTTATATGATGATGTCGAGTTCCGTATCGAAACTAGATGCAGAATACAAGGGTCAGCTTTGTCAAATCAATCACATGTCCATATGAGAGCAAATATATCGTGACCTATAGAATTTACAGCCTCGTTTCTTACGTCGTTTGTTAAGCAAACTTTGACACACAATCCATGCAATTTATATGATGATGTCGAGTTCCGAATCGAAATTAGATGCAGAAGCATCCAAGTATCACGAAATACAAGGGTCAGCTTTGTCAAATCAATCACATGTCCATATGAGAGCAAATATATCGTGACCTATAGAATCTACAGTCTCGTTTCTTACGTCGTTTGTTAAGCAAACTTTGACACACAATCCATGCAATTTATATGATGATGTCGAGTTCCGTATCGAAATTAGATGCAGAAGCATCCAAGTCTCAAGAAATACAAGGGTCAGCTTTGTCAAATCAATCACATGTCCATATGAGAGCAAATATATCGTGACCTATAGAATCTACAGTCTCGTTTCTTACGTCGTTTGTTAAGCAAACTTTGACACACAATCCATGCAATTTATATGATGATGTCGAGTTCCGAATCGAAATTAGATGCAGAAGCATCCAAGTATCACGAAATACAAGGGTCAGCTTTGTCAAATCAATCACATGTCCATATGAGAGCAAATATATCGTGACCTATAGAATCTACAGTCTCGTTTCTTACGTAGTTTGTTAAGCAAACTTTGACACACAATCCATGCAATTTATATAATGATGTCGAGTTCCGTATCGAAATTAGATGCAGAAGCATCCAAGTATCACGAAATACAAGGGTCAGCTTTGTCAAATCAATCACATGTCCATATGAGAGCAAATATATCGTGACCTATAGAATCTACAGTCTCGTTTCTTACGTCGTTTGTTAAGCAAACTTTGACACACAATCCATGCAATTTATATAATGATGTCGAGTTCCGTATCGAAATTAGATGCAGAAGCATCCAAGTCTCACGAAATACAAGGGTCAGCTTTGTCAAATCAATCACATGTCCATATGAGAGCAAATATATCGTGACCTATAGAATATACAGTCTCGTTTCTTACGTCGTTTGTTAAGCAAACTTTGACACTCAATCAATACAATTTATATGATGATGTCGAGTTCCGAATCGAAATTAGATGCAGAAGCATCCAAGTCTCACGAAATACAAAGGTCAGCTTTGTCAAATCAATCACATGTCCATATGAGAGCAAATATATCGTGACCTATAGAATCTACAGTCTCGTTTCTTACGTCGTTTGTTAAGCAAACTTTGACACACAATCCATGCAATTTATATGATGATGTCGAGTTCCGTATCGAAATTAGATGCAGAAGCATCCAAGTCTCACGAAATACAAGGGTCAGCTTTGTCAAATCAATCAAATGTCCATATGAGAGCAAATATATCGTGACCTATAGAATCTACAGTCTCGTTTCTTACGTCGTTTGTTAAGCAAACTTTGACACTCAATCCATGTAATTTATATAATGATGTCGAGTTCCGTATCGAAATTAGATGCAGAAGCATCCAAGTATCACGAAATACAAGGGTCAGCTTTGTCAAATCAATCACATGTCCATATGAGAGCAAATATATCGTCACCTATAGAATCTACAGTCTCGTTTCTTACGCCGTTTGTTAAGCAAACTTTGACACACAATCCATGCAATTTATATAATGATGTCGAGTTCCGTATCGAAATTAGATGCAGAAGCATCCAAGTATCACGAAATACAAGGGTCAGCTTTGTCAAATCAATCACATGTCCATATGAGAGCAAATATATCGTGACCTATAGAATCTACAGTCTCGTTTCTTACGTCGTTTGTTAAGCAAACTTTGACACACAATCCATGCAATTTATATGATGATGTCGAGTTCCGAATCGAAATTAGATGCAGAAGCATCCAAGTATCACGAAATACAAGGGTCAGCTTTGTCAAATCAATCACATGTCCATATGAGAGCAAATATATCGTGACCTATAGAATCTACAGTCTCGTTTCTTACGTCGTTTGTTAAGCAAACTTTGACACACAATCCATGTAATTTATATGATGATGTCGAGTTCCGAATCGAAATTAGGTGCAGAAGCATCCAAGTATCACGAAATACAAGGGTCAGCTTTGTCAAATCAATCACATGTCCATATGAGAGCAAATATATCGTGACCTATAGAATCTACAGTCTCGTTTCTTACGTCGTTTGTTAAGCAAACTTTGACACACAATCCATGCAATTTATATGATGATGTCGAGTTCCGTATCGAAACTAGATGCAGAGGCATCCAAGTCTCAAGAAATACAAGGGTCAGCTTTGTCAAATCAATCACATGTCCATATGAGAGCAAATATATCGTGACCTATAGAATCTACAGTCTCGTTTCTTACGTCGTTTGTTAAGCAAACTTTGACACTCAATCCATGTAATTTATATGATGATGTCGAGTTCCGTATCGAAACTAGATGCAGAAGCATCCAAGTCTCAAGAAATACAAGGGTCAGCTTTGTCAAATCAATCACATGTCCATATGAGAGCAAATATATCGTCACCTATAGAATCTACAGTCTCGTTTCTTACGCCGTTTGTTAAGCAAACTTTGACACACAATCCATGCAATTTATATGATGATGTCGAGTTCCGTATCGAAATTAGATGCAGAAGCATCCAAGTCTCAAGAAATAAAAGGGTCAGCTTTGTCAAATCAATCACATGTCCATATGAGAGCAAATATATCGTCACATATAGAATCTACAGTCTCGTTTCTTACGCCGTTTGTTAAGCAAACTTTGACACACAATCCATGCAATTTATATAATGATGTCGAGTTCCGTATCGAAATTAGATGCAGAAGCATCCAAGTATCACGAAATACAAGGGTCAGCTTTGTCAAATCAATCACATGTCCATATGAGAGCAAATATATCGTGACCTATAGAATCTACAGTCTCGTTTCTTACGTCGTTTGTTAAGCAAACTTTGACACACAATCCATGCAATTTATATGATGATGTCGAGTTCCGAATCGAAATTAGATGCAGAAGCATCCAAGTATCACGAAATACAAGGGTCAGCTTTGTCAAATCAATCACATGTCCATATGAGAGCAAATATATCGTGACCTATAGAATCTACAGTCTCGTTTCTTACGTCGTCTGTTAAGCAAACTTTGACACATAATCCATGCAATTTATATGATGATGTCGAGTTCCGAATCGAAATTAGATGCAGAAGCATCCAAGTATCACGAAATACAAGGGTCAGCTTTGTCAAATCAATCACATGTCCATATGAGAGCAAATATATCGTGACCTATAGAATCTACAGTCTCGTTTCTTACGTCGTTTGTTAAGCAAACTTTGACACACAATCCATGCAATTTATATGATGATGTCGAGTTCCGTATCGAAACTAGATGCAGAAGCATCCAAATCTCACGAAATACAAGGGTCAGCTTTGTCAAATCAATCACATGTCCATATGAGAGCAAATATATCGTGACCTATAGAATCTACAGTTTCGTTTCTTACGTCGTTTGTTAAGCAAACTTTGACACACAATCCATGCAATTTATATAATGATGTCGAGTTCCGTATCGAAATTAGATGCAGAAGCATCCAAGTCTCACGAAATACAAGGGTCAGCTTTGTCAAATCAATCACATGTCCATATGAGAGCAAATATATCGTGACCTATAGAATCTACAGTCTCGTTTCTTACGTCGTTTGTTAAGCAAACTTTGACACACAATCCATGCAATTTTTATGATGATGTCGAGTTCCGTATCGAAATTAGATGCAGAAGCATCCAAGTCTCAAGAAATACAAGGGTCAGCTTTGTCAAATCAATCACATGTCCATATGAGAGCAAATATATCGTCACCTATAGAATCTACAGTCTCGTTTCTTACGTCGTTTGTTAAGCAAACTTTGACACACAATCCATGTAATTTATATGATGATGTCGAGTTCCGAATCGAAATTAGATGCAGAAGCATCCAAGTCTCAAGAAATACAAGGGTCAGCTTTGTCAAATCAATCACATGTCCATATGAGAGCAAATATATCGTCACCTATAGAATCTACAGTCTCGTTTCTTACGTCGTTTGTTAAGCAAACTTTGACACACAATCCATGTAATTTATATGATGATGTCGAGTTCCGAATCGAAATTAGATGCAGAAGCATCCAAGTATCACGAAATACAAGGGTCAGCTTTGTCAAATCAATCACATGTCCATATGAGAGCAAATATATCGTGACCTATAGAATCTACAGCCTCGTTTCTTACGTCGTTTGTTAAGCAAACTTTGACACACAATCCATGCAATTTATATGATGATGTCGAGTTCCGAATCGAAATTAGATGCAGAAGCATCCAAGTATCACGAAATACAAGGGTCAGCTTTGTCAAATCAATCACATGTCCATATGAGAGCAAATAATCGTGACCTATAGAATCTACAGCCTCGTTTCTTACGTCGTTTGTTAAGCAAACTTTGACACACAATCCATGCAATTTATATGATGATGTCGAGTTCCGTATCGAAATTAGATGCAGAAGCATCCAAGTCTCAAGAAATACAAGGGTCAGCTTTGTCAAATCAATCACATGTCCATATGAGAGCAAATATATCGTCACCTATAGAATCTACAGTCTCGTTTCTTACGTCGTTTGTTAAGCAAACTTTGACACACAATCCATGTAATTTATATGATGATGTCGAGTTCCGAATCGAAATTAGATCCAGAAGCATCCAAGTCTCAAGAAATACAAGGGTCAGCTTTGTCAAATCAATCACATGTCCATATGAGAGCAAATATATCGTCACCTATAGAATCTACAGTCTCATTTCTTACGTCGTTTGTTAAGCAAACTTTGACACACAATCCATGCAATGTTTATGATGATGTCGAGTTCCGTAGCGAAATTAGATGCAGAAGCATCCAAGTCTCAAGAAATACAAGGGTCAGCTTTGTCAAATCAATCACATGTCCATATGAGAGCAAATATATCGTGACCTATAGAATCTACAGTCTCGTTTCTTACGTCGTTTGTTAAGCAAACTTTGACACACAATCCATGCAATTTATATGATGATGTCGAGTTCCGTATCGAAACTAGATGCAGAGGCATCCAAGTCTCAAGAAATACAAGGGTCAGCTTTGTCAAATCAATCACATGTCCATATGAGAGCAAATATATCGTCACCTATAGAATCTACAGTCTCGTTTCTTACGTCGTTTGTTAAGCAAACTTTGACACTCAATCCATGTAATTTATATGATGATGTCGAGTTCCGTATCGAAACTAGATGCAGAAGCATCCAAGTCTCAAGAAATACAAGGGTCAGCTTTGTCAAATCAATCACATGTCCATATGAGAGCAAATATATCGTGACCTATAGAATCTACAGTCTCGTTTCTTACGTCGTTTGTTAAGCAAACTTTGACACACAATCCATGCAATTTATATGATGATGTCGAGTTCCGAATCGAAATTAGATGCAGAAGCATCCAAGTATCACGAAATACAAGGGTCAGCTTTGTCAAATCAATCACATGTCCATATGAGAGCAAATATATCGTGACCTATAGAATCTACAGTCTCGTTTCTTACGTCGTTTGTTAAGCAAACTTTGACACACAATCCATGCAATTTATATGATGATGTCGAGTTCCGTATCGAAACTAGATGCAGAAGCATCCAAATCTCACGAAATACAAGGGTCAGCTTTGTCAAATCAATCACATGTCCATATGAGAGCAAATATATCGTGACCTATAGAATCTACAGTCTCGTTCCTTACGTCGTTTGTTAAGCAAACTTTGACACACAATCCATGAAATTTATATAATGATGTCGAGTTCCGTATCGAAATTAGATGCAGAAGCATCCAAGTCTCACGAAATACAAGGGTCAGCTTTGTCAAATCAATCACATGTCCATATGAGAGCAAATATATCGTGACCTATAGAATCTACAGTCTCGTTTCTTACGTCGTTTGTTAAGCAAACTTTGACACACAATCCATGCAATTTTTATGATGATGTCGAGTTCCGTATCGAAATTAGATGCAGAAGCATCCAAGTCTCAAGGAAATACAAGGGTCAGCTTTGTCAAATCAATCACATGTCCATATGAGAGCAAATATATCGTCACCTATAGAATCTACAGTCTCGTTTCTTACGTCGTTTGTTAAGCAAACTTTGACACACAATTCATGTAATTTATATGATGATGTCGAGTTCCGAATCGAAATTAGATGCAGAAGCATCCAAGTCTCAAGAAATACAAGGGTCAGCTTTGTCAAATCAATCACATGTCCATATGAGAGCAAATATATCGTCACCTATAGAATCTACAGTCTCGTTTCTTAAGTCGTTTGTTTAGCAAACTTTGACACACAATCCATGTAATTTATATGATGATGTCGAGTTCCGAATCGAAATTAGATGCAGAAGCATCCAAGTATCACGAAATACAAGGGTCAGCTTTGTCAAATCAATCACATGTCCATATGAGAGCAAATATATCGTGACCTATAGAATCTACAGCCTCGTTTCTTACGTCGTTCGTTAAGCAAACTTTGACACACAATCCATGCAATTTATATGATGATGTCGAGTTCCGAATCGAAATTAGATGCAGAAGCATCCAAGTATCACGAAATACAAGGGTCAGCTTTGTCAAATCAATCACATGTCCATATGAGAGCAAATATATCGTGACCTATAGAATCTACAGCCTCGTTTCTTACGTCGTTTGTTAAGCAAACTTTGACACACAATCCATGCAATTTATATGATGATGTCGAGTTCCGTATCGAAATTAGATGCAGAAGCATCCAAGTCTCAAGAAATACAAGGGTCAGCTTTGTCAAATCAATCACATGTCCATATGAGAGCAAATATATCGTCACCTATAGAATCTACAGTCTCGTTTCTTACGTCGTTTGTTAAGCAAACTTTGACACACAATCCATGTAATTTATATGATGATGTCGAGTTCCGAATCGAAATTAGATGCAGAAGCATCCAAGTCTCAAGAAATACAAGGGTCAGCTTTGTCAAATCAATCACATGTCCATATGAGAGCAAATATATCGTCACCTATAGAATCTACAGTCTCATTTCTTACGTCGTTTGTTAAGCAAACTTTGACACACAATCCATGCAATTTTTATGATGATGTCGAGTTCCGTAGCGAAATTAGATGCAGAAGCATCCAAGTCTCAAGAAATACAAGGGTCAGCTTTGTCAAATCAATCACATGTCCATATGAGAGCAAATATATCGTGACCTATAGAATCTACAGTCTCGTTTCTTACGTCGTTTGTTAAGCAAACTTTGACACACAATCCATGCAATTTATATGATGATGTCGAGTTCCGTATCGAAATAAGATGCAGAAGCATCCAAGTCTCACGAAATACAAGGGTCAGCTTTGTCAAATCAATCACATGTCCATATGAGAGCAAATATATCGTCACCTATAGAATCTACAGTCTCGTTTCTTACGTCGTTTGTTAAGCAAACTTTGACACACAATCCATGTAATTTATATGATGATGTCGAGTTCCGAATCGAAATTAGATGCAGAAGCATCCAAGTCTCAAGAAATACAAGGGTCAGCTTTGTCAAATCAATCACATGTCCATATGAGAGCAAATATATCGTGACCTATAGAATCTACAGTCTCGTTTCTTACGTCGTTTGTTAAGCAAACTTTGACACACAATCCATGCAATTTATATGATGATGTCGAGTTCCGAATCGAAATTAGATGCAGAAGCATCCAAGTCTCACGAAATACAAAGGTCAGCTTTGTCAAATCAATCACATGTCCATATGAGAGCAAATATATCGTGACCTATAGAATCTACAGTCTCGTTTCTTACGTCGTTTGTTAAGCAAACTTTGACACACAATCCATGCAATTTATATGATGATGTCGAGTTCCGAATCGAAATTAGATGCAGAAGCATCCAAGTATCACGAAATACAAGGGTCAGCTTTGTCAAATCAATCACATGTCCATATGAGAGCAAATATATCGTGACCTATAGAATCTACAGTCTCGTTTCTTACGTCGTTTGTTAAGCAAACTTTGACACACAATCCATGCAATTTATATGATGATGTCGAGTTCCGAATCGAAATTAGATGCAGAAGCATCCAAGTATCACGAAATACAAGGGTCAGCTTTGTCAAATCAATCACATGTCCATATGAGAGCAAATATATCGTGACCTATAGAATCTACAGCCTCGTTTCTTACGTCGTTTGTTAAGCAAACTTTGACACACAATCCATGTAATTTATATGATGATGTCGAGTTCCGAATCGAAATTAGATGCAGAAGCATCCAAGTATCACGAAATGCAAGGGTCAGCTTTGTCAAATCAATCACATGTCCATATGAGAGCAAATATATCGTGACCTATAGAATCTACAGTCTCGTTTCTTACGTCGTTTGTTAAGCAAACTTTGACACACAATCCATGCAATTTATATGATGATGTCGAGTTCCGAATCGAAATTAGATGCAGAAGCATCCAAGTCTCACGAAATACAAAGGTCAGCTTTGTCAAATCAATCACATGTCCATATGAGAGCAAATATATCGTGACCTATAGAATCTACAGCCTCGTTTCTTACGTCGTTTGTTAAGCAAACTTTGACACACAATCCATGCAATTTATATGATGATGTCGAGTTCCGAATCGAAACTAGATGCAGAAGCATCCAAGTCTCAAGAAATACAAGGGTCAGCTTTGTCAAATCAATCACATGTCCATATGAGAGCAAATATATCGTCACCTATAGAATCTACAGTCTCGTTTCTTACGTCGTTTGTTAAGCAAACTTTGACACACAATCCATGCAATTTTTATGATGATGTCGAGTTCCGTATCGAAATTAGATGCAGAAGCATCCAAGTCTCAAGAAATACAAGGGTCAGCTTTGTCAAATCAATCACATATCCATATGAGAGCAAATATATCGTGACCTATAGAATCTACAGTCTCGTTTCTTACGTCGTTTGTTAAGCAAACTTTGACACACAATCCATGCAATTTATATAATGATGTAGAGTTCCGTATCGAAATTAGATGCAGAAGCATCCAAGTATCACGAAATACAAGGGTCAGCTTTGTCAAATCAATCACATGTCCATATGAGAGCAAATATATCGTGACCTATAGAATCTACAGTCTCGTTTCTTACGTCGTTTGTTAAGCAAACTTTGACACACAATCCATGCAATTTATATGATGATGTCGAGTTCCGAATCGAAATTAGATGCAGAAGCATCCAAGTATCAAGAAATACAAAGGTCAGCTTTGTCAAATCAATCACATGTCCATATGAGAGCAAATATATCGTGACCTATAGAATCTACAGCCTCGTTTCTTACGTCGTTTGTTAAGCAAACTTTGACACTCAATCCATGTAATTTATATAATGATGTCGAGTTCCGTATCGAAACTAGATGCAGAAGCATCCAAATCTCACGAAATACAAGCGTCAGCTTTGTCAAATCAATCACATGTCCATATGAGAGCAAATATATCGTGACCTATAGAATCTACAGTCTTGTTTCTTACGTCGTTTGTTAAGCAAACTTTGACACACAATCCATGCAATTTATATGATGATGTCGAGTTCCGTATCGAAACTAGATGCAGAAGCATCCAAGTCTCACGAAATACAAGGGTCAGCTTTGTCAAATCAATCACATGTCCATATGAGAGCAAATATATCGTGACCTATAGAATCTACAGCCTCGTTTCTTACGTCGTTTGTTAAGCAAACTTTGACACACAATCCATGTAATTTATATGATGATGTCGAGTTCCGAATCGAAATTAGATGCAGAAGCATCCAAGTCTCAAGAAATACAAGGGTCATCTTTGTCAAATCAATCACATGTCCATATGAGAGCAAATATATCGTCACCTATAGAATCTACAGTCTCGTTTCTTACGCCGTTTGTTAAGCAAACTTTGACACACAATCCATGCAATTTATATGATGATGTCGAGTTCCGAATCGAAATTAGATGCAGAAGCATCCAAGTCTCACGAAATACAAAGGTCAGCTTTGTCAAATCAATCACATGTCCATATGAGAGCAAATATATCGTGACCTATAGAATCTACAGTCTCGTTTCTTACGTCGTTTGTTAAGCAAACTTTGACACACAATCCATGCAATTTATATGATGATGTCGAGTTCCGAATCGAAATTAGATGCAGAAGCATCCAAGTATCACGAAATACAAGGGTCAGCTTTGTCAAATCAATCACATGTCCATATGAGAGCAAATATATCGTGACCTATAGAATCAACAGTCTCGTTTCTTACGTCGTTTGTTAAGCAAACTTTGACACACAATCCATGCAATTTATATGATGATGTCGAGTTCCGTATCGAAACTAGATGCAGAAGCATCCAAGTCTCACGAAATACAAGGGTCAGCTTTGTCAAATCAATCACATGTCCATATGAGAGCAAATATATCGTGACCTATAGAATCTACAGCCTCGTTTCTTACGTCGTTTGTTAAGCAAACTTTGACACACAATCCATGTAATTTATATGATGATGTCGAGTTCCGAATCGAAATTAGATGCAGAAGCATCCAAGTCTCAAGAAATACAAGGGTCATCTTTGTCAAATCAATCACATGTCCATATGAGAGCAAATATATCGTCACCTATAGAATCTACAGTCTCGTTTCTTACACCGTTTGTTAAGCAAACTTTGACACACAATCCATGCAATTTATATGATGATGTCGAGTTCCGAATCGAAATTAGATGCAGAAGCATCCAAGTCTCACGAAATACAAAGGTCAGCTTTGTCAAATCAATCACATGTCCATATGAGAGCAAATATATCGTGACCTATAGAATCTACAGTCTCGTTTCTTACGTCGTTTGTTAAGCAAACTTTGACACACAATCCATGCAATTTATATGATGATGTCGAGTTCCGAATCGAAATTAGATGCAGAAGCATCCAAGTATCACGAAATACAAGGGTCAGCTTTGTCAAATCAATCACATGTCCATATGAGAGCAAATATATCGTGACCTATAGAATCTACAGTCTCGTTTCTTACGTCGTTTGTTAAGCAAACTTTGACACACAATCCATGCAATTTATATGATGATGTTGAGTTCCGAATCGAAATTAGATGCAGAAGCATCCAAGTATCACGAAATACAAGGGTCAGCTTTGTCAAATCAATCACATGTCCATATGAGAGCAAATATATCGTGACCTATAGAATCTACAGCCTCGTTACTTACGTCGTTTGTTAACCAAACTTTGACACACAATCCATGCAATTTATATGATGATGTCGAGTTCCGTATCGAAATTAGATGCAGAAGCATCCAAGTATCACGAAATACAAGGGTCAGCTTTGTCAAATCAATCACATGTCCATATGAGAGCAAATATATCGTGACCTATAGAATCTACAGTCTCGTTTCTTACGTCGTTTGTTAAGCAAACTTTGACACACAATCCATGCAATTTATATAATGATGTCGAGTTCCGTATCGAAATTAGATGCAGAAGCATCCAAGTCTCAAGAAATACAAGGGTCAGCTTTGTCAAATCAATCACATGTCCATATGAGAGCAAATATATCGTGACCTATAGAATCTACAGTCTCGTTTCTTACGTCGTTTGTTAAGCAAACTTTGACACACAATCCATGCAATTTATATGATGATGTCGAGTTCCGTATCGAAATTAGATGCAGAAGCATCCAAGTCTCACGAAATACAAGGGTCAGCTTTGTCAAATCAATCACATGTCCATATGAGAGCAAATATATCGTGACCTATAGAATCTACAGTCTCGTTTCTTACGTCGTTTGTTAAGCAAACTTTGACACACAATCCATGCAATTTATATGATGATGTCGAGTTCCGAATCGAAATTAGATGCAGAAGCATCCAAGTATCACGAAATACAAGGGTCAGCTTTGTCAAATCAATCACATGTCCATATGAGAGCAAATATATCGTGACCTATAGAATCTACAGTCTCTTTTCTTACGTCGTTTGTTAAGCAAACTTTGACACACAATCCATGCAATTTATATGATGATGTCGAGTTCCGTATCGAAACTAGATGCAGAAGCATCCAAATCTCACGAAATACAAGGGTCAGCTTTGTCAAATCAATCACATGTCCATATGAGAGCAAATATGTCGTGACCTATAGAATCTACAGTCTCGTTTCTTACGTCGTTTGTTAAGCAATCTTTGACACACAATCCATGCAATTTTTATGATGATGTCGAGTTCCGTATCGAAATTAGATGCAGAAGCATCCAAGTCTCAAGAAATACAAGGGTCAGCTTTGTCAAATCAATCACATGTCCATATGAGAGCAAATATATCGTAACCTATAGAATCTACAGCCTCGTTTCTTACGTCGTTTGTTAAGCAAACTTTGACACACAATCCATGTAATTTATATGATGATGTCGAGTTCCGAATCGAAATTAGATGCAGAAGCATCCAAGTCTCAAGAAATACAAGGGTCATCTTTGTCAAATCAATCACATGTCCATATGAGAGCAAATATATCGTCACCTATAGAATCTACAGTCTCGTTTCTTACGCCGTTTGTTAAGCAAACTTTGACACACAATCCATGCAATTTATATGATGATGTCGAGTTCCGAATCGAAATTAGATGCAGAAGCATCCAAGTCTCACGAAATACAAAGGTCAGCTTTGTCAAATCAATCACATGTCCATATGAGAGCAAATATATCGTGACCTATAGAATCTACAGTCTCGTTTCTTACGTCGTTTGTTAAGCAAACTTTGACACACAATCCATGCAATTTATATGATGATGTCGAGTTCCGAATCGAAATTAGATGCAGAAGCATCCAAGTATCACGAAATACAAGGGTCAGCTTTGTCAAATCAATCACATGTCCATATGAGAGCAAATATATCGTGACCTATAGAATCTACAGTCTCGTTTCTTACGTCGTTTGTTAAGCAAACTTTGACACACAATCCATGCAATTTATATGATGATGTTGAGTTCCGAATCGAAATTAGATGCAGAAGCATCCAAGTATCACGAAATACAAGGGTCAGCTTTGTCAAATCAATCACATGTCCATATGAGAGCAAATATATCGTGACCTATAGAATCTACAGCCTCGTTTCTTACGTCGTTTGTTAAGCAAACTTTGACACACAATCCATGCAATTTATATGATGATGTCGAGTTCCGTATCGAAATTAGATGCAGAAGCATCCAAGTATCACGAAATACAAGGGTCAGCTTTGTCAAATCAATCACATGTCCATATGAGAGCAAATATATCGTGACCTATAGAATCTACAGTCTCGTTTCTTACGTCGTTTGTTAAGCAAACTTTGACACACAATCCATGCAATTTATATAATGATGTCGAGTTCCGTATCGAAATTAGATGCAGAAGCATCCAAGTCTCAAGAAATACAAGGGTCAGCTTTGTCAAATCAATCACATGTCCATATGAGAGCAAATATATCGTGACCTATAGAATCTACAGTCTCGTTTCTTACGTCGTTTGTTAAGCAAACTTTGACACACATCCATGCAATTTATATGATGATGTCGAGTTCCGTATCGAAATTAGATGCAGAAGCATCCAAGTCTCACGAAATACAAGGGTCAGCTTTGTCAAATCAATCACATGTCCATATGAGAAAAAATATATCGTGACCTATAGAATCTACAGTCTCGTTTCTTACGTCGTTTGTTAAGCAAACTTTGACACACAATCCATGTAATTTATATGATGATGTCGAGTTCCGAATCGAAATTAGATGCAGAAGCATCCAAGTATCACGAAATACAAGGGTCAGCTTTGTCAAATCAATCACATGTCCATATGAGAGCAAATATATCGTGACCTATAGAATCTACAGCCTCGTTTCTTACGTCGTTTGTTAAGCAAACTTTGACACACAATCCATGTAATTTATATGATGATGTCGAGTTCCGAATCGAAATTAGATGCAGAAGCATCCAAGTATCAAGAAATACAAAGGTCAGCTTTGTCAAATCAATCACATGTCCATATGAGAGCAAATATATCGTGACCTATAGAATCTACAGCCTCGTTTCTTACGTCGTTTGTTAAGCAAACTTTGACACTCAATCCATGTAATTTATATAATGATGTCGAGTTCCGTATCGAAACTAGATGCAGAAGCATCCAAATCTCACGAAATACAAGTGTCAGCTTTGTCAAATCAATCACATGTCCATATGAGAGCAAATATATCGTGACTTATAGAATCTACAGTCTTGTTTCTTACGTCGTTTGTTAAGCAAACTTTGACACACAATCCATGCAATTTATATGATGATGTCGAGTTCCGTATCGAAACTAGATGCAGAAGCATCCAAGTCTCACGAAATACAAGGGTCAGCTTTGTCAAATCAATCACATGTCCATATGAGAGCAAATATATCGTGACCTATAGAATCTACAGCCTCGTTTCTTACGTCGTTTGTTAAGCAAACTTTGACACACAATCCATGTAATTTATATGATGATGTCGAGTTCCGAATCGAAATTAGATGCAGAAGCATCCAAGTCTCAAGAAATACAAGGGTCATCTTTGTCAAATCAATCACATGTCCATATGAGAGCAAATATATCGTCACCTATAGAATCTACAGTCTCGTTTCTTACGCCGTTTGTTAAGCAAACTTTGACACACAATCCATGCAATTTATATGATGATGTCGAGTTCCGAATCGAAATTAGATGCAGAAGCATCCAAGTCTCACGAAATACAAAGGTCAGCTTTGTCAAATCAATCACATGTCCATATGAGAGCAAATATATCGTGACCTATAGAATCTACAGTCTCGTTTCTTACGTCGTTTGTTAAGCAAACTTTGACACACAATCCATGCAATTTATATGATGATGTCGAGTTCCGAATCGAAATTAGATGCAGAAGCATCCAAGTATCACGAAATACAAGGGTCAGCTTTGTCAAATCAATCACATGTCCATATGAGAGCAAATATATCGTGACCTATAGAATCTACAGTCTCGTTTCTTACGTCGTTTGTTAAGCAAACTTTGACACACAATCCATGCAATTTATATGATGATGTTGAGTTCCGAATCGAAATTAGATGCAGAAGCATCCAAGTATCACGAAATACAAGGGTCAGCTTTGTCAAATCAATCACATGTCCATACGAGAGCAAATATATCGTGACCTATAGAATCTACAGCCTCGTTTTTTACGTCGTTTGTTAAGCAAACTTTGACACACAATCCATGCAATTTATATGATGATGTCGAGTTCCGTATCGAAATTAGATGCAGAAGCATCCAAGTATCACGAAATACAAGGGTCAGCTTTGTCAAATCAATCACATGTCCATATGAGAGCAAATATATCGTGACCTATAGAATCTACAGTCTCGTTTCTTACGTCGTTTGTTAAGCAAACTTTGACACACAATCCATGCAATTTATATAATGATGTCGAGTTCCGTATCGAAATTAGATGCAGAAGCATCCAAGTCTCAAGAAATACAAGGGTCAGCTTTGTCAAATCAATCACATGTCCATATGAGAGCAAATATATCGTGACCTATAGAATCTACAGTCTCGTTTCTTACGTCGTTTGTTAAGCAAACTTTGACACACAATCCATGCAATTTATATGATGATGTCGAGTTCCGTATCGAAATTAGATGCAGAAGCATCCAAGTCTCACGAAATACAAGGGTCAGCTTTGTCAAATCAATCACATGTCCATATGAGAAAAAATATATCGTGACCTATAGAATCTACAGTCTCGTTTCTTACGTCGTTTGTTAAGCAAACTTTGACACACAATCCATGTAATTTATATGATGATGTCGAGTTCCGAATCGAAATTAGATGCAGAAGCATCCAAGTATCACGAAATACAAGGGTCAGCTTTGTCAAATCAATCACATGTCCATATGAGAGCAAATATATCGTGACCTATAGAATCTACAGCCTCGTTTCTTACGTCGTTTGTTAAGCAAACTTTGACACACAATCCATGTAATTTATATGATGATGTCGAGTTCCGAATCGAAATTAGATGCAGAAGCATCCAAGTATCAAGAAATACAAAGGTCAGCTTTGTCAAATCAATCACATGTCCATATGAGAGCAAATATATCGTGACCTATAGAATCTACAGCCTCGTTTCTTACGTCGTTTGTTAAGCAAACTTTGACACTCAATCCATGTAATTTATATAATGATGTCGAGTTCCGTATCGAAACTAGATGCAGAAGCATCCAAATCTCACGAAATACAAGTGTCAGCTTTGTCAAATCAATCACATGTCCATATGAGAGCACATATATCGTGACCTATAAAATCTACAGTCTTGTTTCTTACGTCGTTTGTTAAGCAAACTTTGACACACAATCCATGCAATTTATATGATGATGTCGAGTTCCGTATCGAAACTAGATGCAGAAGCATCCAAGTCTCACGAAATACAAGGGTCAGCTTTGTCAAATCAATCACATGTCCATATGAGAGCAAATATATCGTGACCTATAGAATCTACAGCCTCGTTTCTTACGTCGTTTGTTAAGCAAACTTTGACACACAATCCATGTAATTTATATGATGATGTCGAGTTCCGAATCGAAATTAGATGCAGAAGCATCCAAGTCTCAAGAAATACAAGGGTCATCTTTGTCAAATCAATCACATGTCCATATGAGAGCAAATATATCGTCACCTATAGAATCTACAGTCTCGTTTCTTACGCCGTTTGTTAAGCAAACTTTGACACACAATCCATGCAATTTATATGATGATGTCGAGTTCCGAATCGAAATTAGATGCAGAAGCATCCAAGTCTCACGAAATACAAAGGTCAGCTTTGTCAAATCAATCACATGTCCATATGAGAGCAAATATATCGTGACCTATAGAATCTACAGTCTCGTTTCTTACGTCGTTTGTTAAGCAAACTTTGACACACAATCCATGCAATTTATATGATGATGTCGAGTTCCGAATCGAAATTAGATGCAGAAGCATCCAAGTATCACGAAATACAAGGGTCAGCTTTGTCAAATCAATCACATGTCCATATGAGAGCAAATATATCGTGACCTATAGAATCTACAGTCTCGTTTCTTACGTCGTTTGTTAAGCAAACTTTGACACACAATCCATGCAATTTATATGATGATGTTGAGTTCCGAATCGAAATTAGATGCAGAAGCATCCAAGTATCACGAAATACAAGGGTCAGCTTTGTCAAATCAATCACATGTCCATATGAGAGCAAATATATCGTGACCTATAGAATCTACAGCCTCGTTTCTTACGTCGTTTGTTAAGCAAACTTTGACACACAATCCATGCAATTTATATGATGATGTCGAGTTCCGTACCGAAATTAGATGCAGAAGCATCCAAGTATCACGAAATACAAGGGTCAGCTTTGTCAAATCAATCACATGACCATATGAGAGCAAATATATCGTGACCTATAGAATCTACAGTCTCGTTTCTTACGTCGTTTGTTAAGCAAACTTTGACACACAATCCATGCAATTTATATAATGATGTCGAGTTCCGTATCGAAATTAGATGCAGAAGCATCCAAGTCTCAAGAAATACAAGGGTCAGCTTTGTCAAATCAATCACATGTCCATATGAGAGCAAATATATCGTGACCTATAGAATCTACAGTCTCGTTTCTTACGTCGTTTGTTAAGCAAACTTCGACACACAATCCATGCAATTTATATGATGATGTCGAGTTCCGTATCGAAATTAGATGCAGAAGCATCCAAGTCTCACGAAATACAAGGGTCAGCTTTGTCAAATCAATCACATGTCCATATGAGAAAAAATATATCGTGACCTATAGAATCTACAGTCTCGTTTCTTACGTCGTTTGTTAAGCAAACTTTGACACACAATCCATGTAATTTATATGATGATGTCGAGTTCCGAATCGAAATTAGATGCAGAAGCATCCAAGTATCACGAAATACAAGGGTCAGCTTTGTCAAATCAATCACATGTCCATATGAGAGCAAATATATCGTGACCTATAGAATCTACAGTCTCTTTCTTACGTCGTTTGTTAAGCAAACTTTGACACACAATCCATGCAATTTATATGATGATGTCGAGTTCCGTATCGAAACTAGATGCAGAAGCATCCAAATCTCACGAAATGCAAGGGTCAGCTTTGTCAAATCAATCACATGTCCATATGAGAGCAAATATATCGTGACCTATAGAATCTACAGTCTCGTTTCTTACGTCGTTTGTTAAGCAAACTTTGACACACAATCCATGCAATTTTTATGATGATGTCGAGTTCCGTATCGAAATTAGATGCAGAAGCATCCAAGTCTCAAGAAATACAAGTGTCAGCTTTGTCAAATCAATCACATGTCCATATGAGAGCAAATATATCGTGACCTATAGAATCTACAGTCTTGTTTCTTACGTCGTTTGTTAAGCAAACTTTGACACACAATCCATGCAATTTATATGATGATGTCGAGTTCCGTATCGAAACTAGATGCAGAAGCATCCAAGTCTCACGAAATACAAGGGTCAGCTTTGTCAAATCAATCACATGTCCATATGAGAGCAAATATATCGTGACCTATAGAATCTACAGCCTCGTTTCTTACGTCGTTTGTTAAGCAAACTTTGACACACAATCCATGTAATTTATATGATGATGTCGAGTTCCGAATCGAAATTAGATGCAGAAGCATCCAAGTCTCAAGAAATACAAGGGTCATCTTTGTCAAATCAATCACATGTCCATATGAGAGCAAATATATCGTCACCTATAGAATCTACAGTCTCGTTTCTTACGCCGTTTGTTAAGCAAACTTTGACACACAATCCATGCAATTTATATGATGATGTCGAGTTCCGAATCGAAATTAGATGCAGAAGCATCCAAGTCTCACGAAATACATAGGTCAGCTTTGTCAAATCAATCACATGTCCATATGAGAGCAAATATATCGTGACCTATAGAATCTACAGTCTCGTTTCTTACGTCGTTTGTTAAGCAAACTTTGACACACAATCCATGCAATTTATATGATGATGTCGAGTTCCGAATCGAAATTAGATGCAGAAGCATCCAAGTATCACGAAATACAAGGGTCAGCTTTGTCAAATCAATCACATGTCCATATGAGAGCAAATATATCGTGACCTATAGAATCTACAGTCTCGTTTCTTACGTCGTTTGTTAAGCAAACTTTGACACACAATCCATGCAATTTATATGATGATGTTGAGTTCCGAATCGAAATTAGATGCAGAAGCATCCAAGTATCACGAAATACAAGGGTCAGCTTTGTCAAATCAATCACATGTCCATATGAGAGCAAATATATCGTGACCTATAGAATCTACAGCCTCGTTTCTTACGTCGTTTGTTAAGCAAACTTTGACACACAATCCATGCAATTTATATGATGATGTCGAGTTCCGTACCGAAATTAGATGCAGAAGCATCCAAGTATCACGAAATACAAGGGTCAGCTTTGTCAAATCAATCACATGTCCATATGAGAGCAAATATATCGTGACCTATAGAATCTACAGTCTCGTTTCTTACGTCGTTTGTTAAGCAAACTTTGACACACAATCCATGCAATTTATATAATGATGTCGAGTTCCGTATCGAAATTAGATGCAGAAGCATCCAAGTCTCAAGAAATACAAGGGTCAGCTTTGTCAAATCAATCACATGTCCATATGAGAGCAAATATATCGTGACCTATAGAATCTACAGTCTCGTTTCTTACGTCGTTTGTTAAGCAAACTTTGACACACAATCCATGCAATTTATATGATGATGTCGAGTTCCGTATCGAAATTAGATGCAGAAGCATCCAAGTCTCACGAAATACAAGGGTCAGCTTTGTCAAATCAATCACATGTCCATATGAGAAAAAATATATCGTGACCTATAGAATCTACAGTCTCGTTTCTTACGTCGTTTGTTAAGCAAACTTTGACACACAATCCATGTAATTTATATGATGATGTCGAGTTCCGAATCGAAATTAGATGCAGAAGCATCCAAGTATCACGAAATACAAGGGTCAGCTTTGTCAAATCAATCACATGTCCATATGAGAGCAAATATATCGTGACCTATAGAATCTACAGTCTCTTTTCTTACGTCGTTTGTTAAGCAAACTTTGACACACAATCCATGCAATTTATATGATGATGTCGAGTTCCGTATCGAAACTAGATGCAGAAGCATCCAAATCTCACGAAATGCAAGGGTCAGCTTTGTCAAATCAATCACATGTCCATATGAGAGCAAATATATCGTGACCTATAGAATCTACAGTCTCGTTTCTTACGTCGTTTGTTAAGCAAACTTTGACACACAATCCATGCAATTTTTATGATGATGTCGAGTTCCGTATCGAAATTAGATGCAGAAGCATCCAAGTCTCAAGAAATACAAGGGTCAGCTTCGTCAAATCAATCACATGTCCATATGAGAGCAAATATATCGTGACCTATAGAATCTACAGTCTCGTTTCTTACGTCGTTTGTTAAGCAAACTTTGACACACAATCCATGCAATTTATATGATGATGTCGAGTTCCGAATCGAAATTAGATGCAGAAGCATCCAAGTATCACGAAATACAAGGGTCAGCTTTGTCAAATCAATCACATGTCCATATGAGAGCAAATATATCGTGACCTATAGAATCTACAGCCTCGTTTCTTACGTCGTTTTTAAGCAAACTTTGACACACAATCCATGCAATCTATATGATGATGTCGAGTTCCGAATCGAAATTAGATGCAGAAGCATCCAAGTATCACGAAATACAAGGGTCAGCTTTGTCAAATCAATCACATGTCCATATGAGAGCAAATATATCGTGACCTATAGAATCTACAGCCTCGTTTCTTACGTCGTTTGTTAAGCAAACTTTGACACACAATCCATGCAATTTTTATGATGATGTCGAGTTCCGTATCGAAATTAGATGCAGAAGCATCCAAGTATCACGAAATACAAGGGTCAGCTTTGTCAAATCAATCACATGTCCATATGAGAGCAAATATATCGTGACCTATAGAATCTACAGTCTCGTTTCTTACGTCGTTTGTTAAGCAAACTTTGACACACAATCCATGCAATTTATATGATGATGTCGAGTTCCGAATCGAAATTAGATGCAGAAGCATCCAAGTATCACGAAATACAAGGGGTCAGCTTTGTCAAATCAATCACATGTCCATATGAGAGCAAATATATCGTGACCTATAGAATCTACAGCCTCGTTTCTTACGTCGTTTGTTAAGCAAACTTTGACACACAATCCATGCAATTTATATGATGATGTCGAGTTCCGAATCGAAATTAGATGCAGAAGCATCCAAGTATCACGAAATACAAGGGTCAGCTTTGTCAAATCAATCACATGTCCATATGAGAGCAAATATATCGTGACCTATAGAATCTACAGTCTCGTTTATTACGTCGTTTGTTAAGCAAACTTTGACACACAATCCATGCAATTTATATAATGATGTCGAGTTCCGTATCGAAATTAGATGCAGAAGCATCCAAGTCTCACGAAATACAAGGGTCAGCTTTGTCAAATCAATCACATGTCCATATGAGAGCAAATATATCGTGACCTATAGAATCTACAGTCTCGTTTCTTACGTCGTTTGTTAAGCAAACTTTGACACTCAATCCATGTAATTTATATAATGATGTCGAGTTCCGTATCGAAATTAGATGCAGAAGCATCCAAGTATCACGAAATACAAGGGTCAGCTTTGTCAAATCAATCACATGTCCATATGAGAGCAAATATATCGTGACCTATAGAATCTACAGTCTCGTTTCTTACGTCGTTTGTTAAGCAAACTTTGACACACAATCCATGCAATTTATATGATGATGTCGAGTTCCGAATCGAAATTAGATGCAGAAGCATCCAAGTATCACGAAATACAAGGGTCAGCTTTGTCAAATCAATCACATGTCCATATGAGAGCAAATATATCGTGACCTATAGAATCTACAGTCTCGTTTCTTACGTCGTTTGTTAAGCAAACTTTGACACACAATCCATGCAATTTATATGATGATGTCGAGTTCCGAATCGAAATTAGATGCAGAAGCATCCAAGTATCACGAAATACAAGGGTCAGCTTTGTCAAATCAATCACATGTCCATATGAGAGCAAATATATCGTGACCTATAGAATCTACAGTCTCGTTTCTTACGTCGTTTGTTAAGCAAACTTTGACACACAATCCATGCAATTTATATGATGATGTCGAGTTCCGAATCGAAATTAGATGCAGAAGCATCCAAGTATCACGAAATACAAGGGTCAGCTTTGTCAAATCAATCACATGTCCATATGAGAGCAAATATATCGTGACCTATAGAATCTACAGTCTCGTTTCTTACGTCGTTTGTTAAGCAAACTTTGACACTCAATCCATGTAATTTATATAATGATGTCGAGTTCCGTATCGAAATTAGATGCAGAAGCATCCAAGTCTCAAGAAATACAAGGGTCAGCTTTGTCAAATCAATCACATGTCCATATGAGAGCAAATATATCGTCACCTATAGAATCTACAGTCTCGTTTCTTACGTCGTTTGTTAAGCAAACTTTGACACACAATCCATGCAATTTATATGATGATGTCGAGTTCCGAATCGAAATTAGATGCAGAAGCATCCAAGTATCACGAAATACAAGGGTCAGCTTTGTCAAATCAATCACATGTCCATATGAGAGCAAATATATCGTGACCTATAGAATCTACAGCCTCGTTTCTTACGTCGTTTGTTAAGCAAACTTTGACACACAATCCATGCAATTTATATGATGATGTCGAGTTCCGAATCGAAATTAGATGCAGAAGCATCCAAGTATCACGAAATACAAGGGTCAGCTTTGTCAAATCAATCACATGTCCATATGAGAGCAAATATATCGTGACCTATAGAATCTACAGTCTCGTTTCTTACGTCGTTTGTTAAGCAAACTTTGACACACAATCCATGCAATTTATATAATGATGTCGAGTTCCGTATCGAAATTAGATGCAGAAGCATCCAAGTCTCACGAAATACAAGGGTCAGCTTTGTCAAATCAATCACATGTCCATATGAGAGCAAATATATCGTGACCTATAGAATCTACAGTCTCGTTTCTTACGTCGTTTGTTAAGCAAACTTTGACACTCAATCCATGTAATCCATGATGCAGAAGCATCCAAATCTCGCGAAATGCAAGGGTCAGCTTTGTCAAATCAATCACATGTCCATATGAGAGCAAATATATCGTGACCTATAGAATCTACAGTCTCGTTTCTTACGTCGTTTGTTAAGCAAACTTTGACACACAATCCATGCAATTTTTATGATGATGTCGAGTTCCGTATCGAAATTAGATGCAGAAGCATCCAAGTCTCAAGAAATACAAGGGTCAGCTTCGTCAAATCAATCACATGTCCATATGAGAGCAAATATATCGTGACCTATAGAATCTACAGTCTCGTTTCTTACGTCGTTTGTTAAGCAAACTTTGACACACAATCCATGCAATTTATATGATGATGTCGAGTTCCGAATCGAAATTAGATGCAGAAGCATCCAAATCTCACGAAATACAAGGGTCAGCTTTGTCAAATCAATCACATGTCCATATGAGAGCAAATATATCGTGACCTATAGAATCTACAGCGTCGTTTCTTACGTCGTTTGTTAAGCAAACTTTGACACACAATCCATGCAATTTATATGATGATGTCGAGTTCCGAATCGAAATTAGATGCAGAAGCATCCAAGTATCACGAAATACAAGGGTCAGCTTTGTCAAATCAATCACATGTCCATATGAGAGCAAATATATCGTGACCTATAGAATCTACAGCCTCGTTTCTTACGTCGTTTGTTAAGCAAACTTTGACACACAATCCATGCAATTTTTATGATGATGTCGAGTTCCGTATCGAAATTAGATGCAGAAGCATCCAAGTATCACGAAATACAAGGGTCAGCTTTGTCAAATCAATCACATGTCCATATGAGAGCAAATATATCGTGACCTATAGAATCTACAGCCTCGTTTCTTACGTCGTTTGTTAAGCAAACTTTGACACTCAATCCATGTAATTTATATAATGATGTCGAGTTCCGTATCGAAACTAGATGCAGAAGCATCCAAATCTCACGAAATACAAGTGTCAGCTTTGTCAAATCAATCACATGTCCATATGAGAGCACATATATCGTGACCTATAAAATCTACAGTCTTGTTTCTTACGTCGTTTGTTAAGCAAACTTTGACACACAATCCATGCAATTTATATGATGATGTCGAGTTCCGTATCGAAACTAGATGCAGAAGCATCCAAGTCTCACGAAATACAAGGGTCAGCTTTGTCAAATCAATCACATGTCCATATGAGAGCAAATATATCGTGACCTATAGAATCTACAGCCTCGTTTCTTACGTCGTTTGTTAAGCAAACTTTGACACACAATCCATGTAATTTATATGATGATGTCGAGTTCCGAATCGAAATTAGATGCAGAAGCATCCAAGTCTCAAGAAATACAAGGGTCATCTTTGTCAAATCAATCACATGTCCATATGAGAGCAAATATATCGTCACCTATAGAATCTACAGTCTCGTTTCTTACGCCGTTTGTTAAGCAAACTTTGACACACAATCCATGCAATTTATATGATGATGTCGAGTTCCGAATCGAAATTAGATGCAGAAGCATCCAAGTCTCACGAAATACAAAGGTCAGCTTTGTCAAATCAATCACATGTCCATATGAGAGCAAATATATCGTGACCTATAGAATCTACAGTCTCGTTTCTTACGTCGTTTGTTAAGCAAACTTTGACACACAATCCATGCAATTTATATGATGATGTCGAGTTCCGAATCGAAATTAGATGCAGAAGCATCCAAGTATCACGAAATACAAGGGTCAGCTTTGTCAAATCAATCACATGTCCATATGAGAGCAAATATATCGTGACCTATAGAATCTACAGTCTCGTTTCTTACGTCGTTTGTTAAGCAAACTTTGACACACAATCCATGCAATTTATATGATGATGTTGAGTTCCGAATCGAAATTAGATGCAGAAGCATCCAAGTATCACGAAATACAAGGGTCAGCTTTGTCAAATCAATCACATGTCCATATGAGAGCAAATATATCGTGACCTATAGAATCTACAGCCTCGTTTCTTACGTCGTTTGTTAAGCAAACTTTGACACACAATCCATGCAATTTATATGATGATGTCGAGTTCCGTACCGAAATTAGATGCAGAAGCATCCAAGTATCACGAAATACAAGGGTCAGCTTTGTCAAATCAATCACATGACCATATGAGAGCAAATATATCGTGACCTATAGAATCTACAGTCTCGTTTCTTACGTCGTTTGTTAAGCAAACTTTGACACACAATCCATGCAATTTATATAATGATGTCGAGTTCCGTATCGAAATTAGATGCAGAAGCATCCAAGTCTCAAGAAATACAAGGGTCAGCTTTGTCAAATCAATCACATGTCCATATGAGAGCAAATATATCGTGACCTATAGAATCTACCAGTCTCGTTTCTTACGTCGTTTGTTAAGCAAACTTTGACACACAATCCATGCAATTTATATGATGATGTCGAGTTCCGTATCGAAATTAGATGCAGAAGCATCCAAGTCTCACGAAATACAAGGGTCAGCTTTGTCAAATCAATCACATGTCCATATGAGAAAAAATATATCGTGACCTATAGAATCTACAGTCTCGTTTCTTACGTCGTTTGTTAAGCAAACTTTGACACACAATCCATGTAATTTATATGATGATGTCGAGTTCCGAATCGAAATTAGATGCAGAAGCATCCAAGTATCACGAAATACAAGGGTCAGCTTTGTCAAATCAATCACATGTCCATATGAGAGCAAATATATCGTGACCTATAGAATCTACAGTCTCTTTCTTACGTCGTTTGTTAAGCAAACTTTGACACACAATCCATGCAATTTATATGATGATGTCGAGTTCCGTATCGAAACTAGATGCAGAAGCATCCAAATCTCACGAAATGCAAGGGTCAGCTTTGTCAAATCAATCACATGTCCATATGAGAGCAAATATATCGTGACCTATAGAATCTACAGTCTCGTTTCTTACGTCGTTTGTTAAGCAAACTTTGACACACAATCCATGCAATTTTTATGATGATGTCGAGTTCCGTATCGAAATTAGATGCAGAAGCATCCAAGTCTCAAGAAATACAAGTGTCAGCTTTGTCAAATCAATCACATGTCCATATGAGAGCAAATATATCGTGACCTATAGAATCTACAGTCTTGTTTCTTACGTCGTTTGTTAAGCAAACTTTGACACACAATCCATGCAATTTATATGATGATGTCGAGTTCCGTATCGAAACTAGATGCAGAAGCATCCAAGTCTCACGAAATACAAGGGTCAGCTTTGTCAAATCAATCACATGTCCATATGAGAGCAAATATATCGTGACCTATAGAATCTACAGCCTCGTTTCTTACGTCGTTTGTTAAGCAAACTTTGACACACAATCCATGTAATTTATATGATGATGTCGAGTTCCGAATCGAAATTAGATGCAGAAGCATCCAAGTCTCAAGAAATACAAGGGTCATCTTTGTCAAATCAATCACATGTCCATATGAGAGCAAATATATCGTCACCTATAGAATCTACAGTCTCGTTTCTTACGCCGTTTGTTAAGCAAACTTTGACACACAATCCATGCAATTTATATGATGATGTCGAGTTCCGAATCGAAATTAGATGCAGAAGCATCCAAGTCTCACGAAATACATAGGTCAGCTTTGTCAAATCAATCACATGTCCATATGAGAGCAAATATATCGTGACCTATAGAATCTACAGTCTCGTTTCTTACGTCGTTTGTTAAGCAAACTTTGACACACAATCCATGCAATTTATATGATGATGTCGAGTTCCGAATCGAAATTAGATGCAGAAGCATCCAAGTATCACGAAATACAAGGGTCAGCTTTGTCAAATCAATCACATGTCCATATGAGAGCAAATATATCGTGACCTATAGAATCTACAGTCTCGTTTCTTACGTCGTTTGTTAAGCAAACTTTGACACACAATCCATGCAATTTATATGATGATGTTGAGTTCCGAATCGAAATTAGATGCAGAAGCATCCAAGTATCACGAAATACAAGGGTCAGCTTTGTCAAATCAATCACATGTCCATATGAGAGCAAATATATCGTGACCTATAGAATCTACAGCCTCGTTTCTTACGTCGTTTGTTAAGCAAACTTTGACACACAATCCATGCAATTTATATGATGATGTCGAGTTCCGTACCGAAATTAGATGCAGAAGCATCCAAGTATCACGAAATACAAGGGTCAGCTTTGTCAAATCAATCACATGTCCATATGAGAGCAAATATATCGTGACCTATAGAATCTACAGTCTCGTTTCTTACGTCGTTTGTTAAGCAAACTTTGACACACAATCCATGCAATTTATATAATGATGTCGAGTTCCGTATCGAAATTAGATGCAGAAGCATCCAAGTCTCAAGAAATACAAGGGTCAGCTTTGTCAAATCAATCACATGTCCATATGAGAGCAAATATATCGTGACCTATAGAATCTACAGTCTCGTTTCTTACGTCGTTTGTTAAGCAAACTTTGACACACAATCCATGCAATTTATATGATGATGTCGAGTTCCGTATCGAAATTAGATGCAGAAGCATCCAAGTCTCACGAAATACAAGGGTCAGCTTTGTCAAATCAATCACATGTCCATATGAGAAAAAATATATCGTGACCTATAGAATCTACAGTCTCGTTTCTTACGTCGTTTGTTAAGCAAACTTTGACACACAATCCATGTAATTTATATGATGATGTCGAGTTCCGAATCGAAATTAGATGCAGAAGCATCCAAGTATCACGAAATACAAGGGTCAGCTTTGTCAAATCAATCACATGTCCATATGAGAGCAAATATATCGTGACCTATAGAATCTACAGTCTCTTTTCTTACGTCGTTTGTTAAGCAAACTTTGACACACAATCCATGCAATTTATATGATGATGTCGAGTTCCGTATCGAAACTAGATGCAGAAGCATCCAAATCTCACGAAATGCAAGGGTCAGCTTTGTCAAATCAATCACATGTCCATATGAGAGCAAATATATCGTGACCTATAGAATCTACAGTCTCGTTTCTTACGTCGTTTGTTAAGCAAACTTTGACACACAATCCATGCAATTTTTATGATGATGTCGAGTTCCGTATCGAAATTAGATGCAGAAGCATCCAAGTCTCAAGAAATACAAGGGTCAGCTTCGTCAAATCAATCACATGTCCATATGAGAGCAAATATATCGTGACCTATAGAATCTACAGTCTCGTTTCTTACGTCGTTTGTTAAGCAAACTTTGACACACAATCCATGCAATTTATATGATGATGTCGAGTTCCGAATCGAAATTAGATGCAGAAGCATCCAAGTATCACGAAATACAAGGGTCAGCTTTGTCAAATCAATCACATGTCCATATGAGAGCAAATATATCGTGACCTATAGAATCTACAGCCTCGTTTCTTACGTCGTTTTTAAGCAAACTTTGACACACAATCCATGCAATCTATATGATGATGTCGAGTTCCGAATCGAAATTAGATGCAGAAGCATCCAAGTATCACGAAATACAAGGGTCAGCTTTGTCAAATCAATCACATGTCCATATGAGAGCAAATATATCGTGACCTATAGAATCTACAGCCTCGTTTCTTACGTCGTTTGTTAAGCAAACTTTGACACACAATCCATGCAATTTTTATGATGATGTCGAGTTCCGTATCGAAATTAGATGCAGAAGCATCCAAGTATCACGAAATACAAGGGTCAGCTTTGTCAAATCAATCACATGTCCATATGAGAGCAAATATATCGTGACCTATAGAATCTACAGTCTCGTTTCTTACGTCGTTTGTTAAGCAAACTTTGACACACAATCCATGCAATTTATATGATGATGTCGAGTTCCGAATCGAAATTAGATGCAGAAGCATCCAAGTATCACGAAATACAAGGGTCAGCTTTGTCAAATCAATCACATGTCCATATGAGAGCAAATATATCGTGACCTATAGAATCTACAGCCTCGTTTCTTACGTCGTTTGTTAAGCAAACTTTGACACACAATCCATGCAATTTATATGATGATGTCGAGTTCCGAATCGAAATTAGATGCAGAAGCATCCAAGTATCACGAAATACAAGGGTCAGCTTTGTCAAATCAATCACATGTCCATATGAGAGCAAATATATCGTGACCTATAGAATCTACAGTCTCGTTTATTACGTCGTTTGTTAAGCAAACTTTGACACACAATCCATGCAATTTATATAATGATGTCGAGTTCCGTATCGAAATTAGATGCAGAAGCATCCAAGTCTCACGAAATACAAGGGTCAGCTTTGTCAAATCAATCACATGTCCATATGAGAGCAAATATATCGTGACCTATAGAATCTACAGTCTCGTTTCTTACGTCGTTTGTTAAGCAAACTTTGACACTCAATCCATGTAATTTATATAATGATGTCGAGTTCCGTATCGAAATTAGATGCAGAAGCATCCAAGTATCACGAAATACAAGGGTCAGCTTTGTCAAATCAATCACATGTCCATATGAGAGCAAATATATCGTGACCTATAGAATCTACAGTCTCGTTTCTTACGTCGTTTGTTAAGCAAACTTTGACACACAATCCATGCAATTTATATGATGATGTCGAGTTCCGAATCGAAATTAGATGCAGAAGCATCCAAGTATCACGAAATACAAGGGTCAGCTTTGTCAAATCAATCACATGTCCATATGAGAGCAAATATATCGTGACCTATAGAATCTACAGTCTCGTTTCTTACGTCGTTTGTTAAGCAAACTTTGACACACAATCCATGCAATTTATATGATGATGTCGAGTTCCGAATCGAAATTAGATGCAGAAGCATCCAAGTATCACGAAATACAAGGGTCAGCTTTGTCAAATCAATCACATGTCCATATGAGAGCAAATATATCGTGACCTATAGAATCTACAGTCTCGTTTCTTACGTCGTTTGTTAAGCAAACTTTGACACACAATCCATGCAATTTATATGATGATGTCGAGTTCCGAATCGAAATTAGATGCAGAAGCATCCAAGTATCACGAAATACAAGGGTCAGCTTTGTCAAATCAATCACATGTCCATATGAGAGCAAATATATCGTGACCTATAGAATCTACAGTCTCGTTTCTTACGTCGTTTGTTAAGCAAACTTTGACACTCAATCCATGTAATTTATATAATGATGTCGAGTTCCGTATCGAAATTAGATGCAGAAGCATCCAAGTCTCAAGAAATACAAGGGTCAGCTTTGTCAAATCAATCACATGTCCATATGAGAGCAAATATATCGTCACCTATAGAATCTACAGTCTCGTTTCTTACGTCGTTTGTTAAGCAAACTTTGACACACAATCCATGCAATTTATATGATGATGTCGAGTTCCGAATCGAAATTAGATGCAGAAGCATCCAAGTATCACGAAATACAAGGGTCAGCTTTGTCAAATCAATCACATGTCCATATGAGAGCAAATATATCGTGACCTATAGAATCTACAGCCTCGTTTCTTACGTCGTTTGTTAAGCAAACTTTGACACACAATCCATGCAATTTATATGATGATGTCGAGTTCCGAATCGAAATTAGATGCAGAAGCATCCAAGTATCACGAAATACAAGGGTCAGCTTTGTCAAATCAATCACATGTCCATATGAGAGCAAATATATCGTGACCTATAGAATCTACAGTCTCGTTTCTTACGTCGTTTGTTAAGCAAACTTTGACACACAATCCATGCAATTTATATAATGATGTCGAGTTCCGTATCGAAATTAGATGCAGAAGCATCCAAGTCTCACGAAATACAAGGGTCAGCTTTGTCAAATCAATCACATGTCCATATGAGAGCAAATATATCGTGACCTATAGAATCTACAGTCTCGTTTCTTACGTCGTTTGTTAAGCAAACTTTGACACTCAATCCATGTAATCCATGATGCAGAAGCATCCAAATCTCGCGAAATGCAAGGGTCAGCTTTGTCAAATCAATCACATGTCCATATGAGAGCAAATATATCGTGACCTATAGAATCTACAGTCTCGTTTCTTACGTCGTTTGTTAAGCAAACTTTGACACACAATCCATGCAATTTTTATGATGATGTCGAGTTCCGTATCGAAATTAGATGCAGAAGCATCCAAGTCTCAAGAAATACAAGGGTCAGCTTCGTCAAATCAATCACATGTCCATATGAGAGCAAATATATCGTGACCTATAGAATCTACAGTCTCGTTTCTTACGTCGTTTGTTAAGCAAACTTTGACACACAATCCATGCAATTTATATGATGATGTCGAGTTCCGAATCGAAATTAGATGCAGAAGCATCCAAATCTCACGAAATACAAGGGTCAGCTTTGTCAAATCAATCACATGTCCATATGAGAGCAAATATATCGTGACCTATAGAATCTACAGCGTCGTTTCTTACGTCGTTTGTTAAGCAAACTTTGACACACAATCCATGCAATTTATATGATGATGTCGAGTTCCGAATCGAAATTAGATGCAGAAGCATCCAAGTATCACGAAATACAAGGGTCAGCTTTGTCAAATCAATCACATGTCCATATGAGAGCAAATATATCGTGACCTATAGAATCTACAGCCTCGTTTCTTACGTCGTTTGTTAAGCAAACTTTGACACACAATCCATGCAATTTTTATGATGATGTCGAGTTCCGTATCGAAATTAGATGCAGAAGCATCCAAGTATCACGAAATACAAGGGTCAGCTTTGTCAAATCAATCACATGTCCATATGAGAGCAAATATATCGTGACCTATAGAATCTACAGTCTCGTTTCTTACGTCGTTTGTTAAGCAAACTTTGACACACAATCCATGCAATTTATATGATGATGTCGAGTTCCGAATCGAAATTAGATGCAGAAGCATCCAAGTATCACGAAATACAAGGGTCAGCTTTGTCAAATCAATCACATGTCCATATGAGAGCAAATATATCGTGACCTATAGAATCTACAGCCTCGTTTCTTACGTCGTTTGTTAAGCAAACTTTGACACACAATCCATGCAATTTATATGATGATGTCGAGTTCCGAATCGAAATTAGATGCAGAAGCATCCAAGTATCACGAAATACAAGGGTCAGCTTTGTCAAATCAATCACATGTCCATATGAGAGCAAATATATCGTGACCTATAGAATCTACAGTCTCGTTTATTACGTCGTTTGTTAAGCAAACTTTGACACACAATCCATGCAATTTATATAATGATGTCGAGTTCCGTATCGAAATTAGATGCAGAAGCATCCAAGTCTCACGAAATACAAGGGTCAGCTTTGTCAAATCAATCACATGTCCATATGAGAGCAAATATATCGTGACCTATAGAATCTACAGTCTCGTTTCTTACGTCGTTTGTTAAGCAAACTTTGACACTCAATCCATGTAATTTATATAATGATGTCGAGTTCCGTATCGAAATTAGATGCAGAAGCATCCAAGTATCACGAAATACAAGGGTCAGCTTTGTCAAATCAATCACATGTCCATATGAGAGCAAATATATCGTGACCTATAGAATCTACAGTCTCGTTTCTTACGTCGTTTGTTAAGCAAACTTTGACACACAATCCATGCAATTTATATGATGATGTCGAGTTCCGAATCGAAATTAGATGCAGAAGCATCCAAGTATCACGAAATACAAGGGTCAGCTTTGTCAAATCAATCACATGTCCATATGAGAGCAAATATATCGTGACCTATAGAATCTACAGTCTCGTTTCTTACGTCGTTTGTTAAGCAAACTTTGACACACAATCCATGCAATTTATATGATGATGTCGAGTTCCGAATCGAAATTAGATGCAGAAGCATCCAAGTATCACGAAATACAAGGGTCAGCTTTGTCAAATCAATCACATGTCCATATGAGAGCAAATATATCGTGACCTATAGAATCTACAGTCTCGTTTCTTACGTCGTTTGTTAAGCAAACTTTGACACACAATCCATGCAATTTATATGATGATGTCGAGTTCCGAATCGAAATTAGATGCAGAAGCATCCAAGTATCACGAAATACAAGGGTCAGCTTTGTCAAATCAATCACATGTCCATATGAGAGCAAATATATCGTGACCTATAGAATCTACAGTCTCGTTTCTTACGTCGTTTGTTAAGCAAACTTTGACACTCAATCCATGTAATTTATATAATGATGTCGAGTTCCGTATCGAAATTAGATGCAGAAGCATCCAAGTCTCAAGAAATACAAGGGTCAGCTTTGTCAAATCAATCACATGTCCATATGAGAGCAAATATATCGTCACCTATAGAATCTACAGTCTCGTTTCTTACGTCGTTTGTTAAGCAAACTTTGACACACAATCCATGCAATTTATATGATGATGTCGAGTTCCGAATCGAAATTAGATGCAGAAGCATCCAAGTATCACGAAATACAAGGGTCAGCTTTGTCAAATCAATCACATGTCCATATGAGAGCAAATATATCGTGACCTATAGAATCTACAGCCTCGTTTCTTACGTCGTTTGTTAAGCAAACTTTGACACACAATCCATGCAATTTATATGATGATGTCGAGTTCCGAATCGAAATTAGATGCAGAAGCATCCAAGTATCACGAAATACAAGGGTCAGCTTTGTCAAATCAATCACATGTCCATATGAGAGCAAATATATCGTGACCTATAGAATCTACAGTCTCGTTTCTTACGTCGTTTGTTAAGCAAACTTTGACACACAATCCATGCAATTTATATAATGATGTCGAGTTCCGTATCGAAATTAGATGCAGAAGCATCCAAGTCTCACGAAATACAAGGGTCAGCTTTGTCAAATCAATCACATGTCCATATGAGAGCAAATATATCGTGACCTATAGAATCTACAGTCTCGTTTCTTACGTCGTTTGTTAAGCAAACTTTGACACTCAATCCATGTAATCCATGATGCAGAAGCATCCAAATCTCGCGAAATGCAAGGGTCAGCTTTGTCAAATCAATCACATGTCCATATGAGAGCAAATATATCGTGACCTATAGAATCTACAGTCTCGTTTCTTACGTCGTTTGTTAAGCAAACTTTGACACACAATCCATGCAATTTTTATGATGATGTCGAGTTCCGTATCGAAATTAGATGCAGAAGCATCCAAGTCTCAAGAAATACAAGGGTCAGCTTCGTCAAATCAATCACATGTCCATATGAGAGCAAATATATCGTGACCTATAGAATCTACAGTCTCGTTTCTTACGTCGTTTGTTAAGCAAACTTTGACACACAATCCATGCAATTTATATGATGATGTCGAGTTCCGAATCGAAATTAGATGCAGAAGCATCCAAATCTCACGAAATACAAGGGTCAGCTTTGTCAAATCAATCACATGTCCATATGAGAGCAAATATATCGTGACCTATAGAATCTACAGCGTCGTTTCTTACGTCGTTTGTTAAGCAAACTTTGACACACAATCCATGCAATTTATATGATGATGTCGAGTTCCGAATCGAAATTAGATGCAGAAGCATCCAAGTATCACGAAATACAAGGGTCAGCTTTGTCAAATCAATCACATGTCCATATGAGAGCAAATATATCGTGACCTATAGAATCTACAGCCTCGTTTCTTACGTCGTTTGTTAAGCAAACTTTGACACACAATCCATGCAATTTTTATGATGATGTCGAGTTCCGTATCGAAATTAGATGCAGAAGCATCCAAGTATCACGAAATACAAGGGTCAGCTTTGTCAAATCAATCACATGTCCATATGAGAGCAAATATATCGTGACCTATAGAATCTACAGTCTCGTTTCTTACGTCGTTTGTTAAGCAAACTTTGACACACAATCCATGCAATTTATATGATGATGTCGAGTTCCGAATCGAAATTAGATGCAGAAGCATCCAAGTATCACGAAATACAAGGGTCAGCTTTGTCAAATCAATCACATGTCCATATGAGAGCAAATATATCGTGACCTATAGAATCTACAGCCTCGTTTCTTACGTCGTTTGTTAAGCAAACTTTGACACACAATCCATGCAATTTATATGATGATGTCGAGTTCCGAATCGAAATTAGATGCAGAAGCATCCAAGTATCACGAAATACAAGGGTCAGCTTTGTCAAATCAATCACATGTCCATATGAGAGCAAATATATCGTGACCTATAGAATCTACAGTCTCGTTTCTTACGTCGTTTGTTAAGCAAACTTTGACACACAATCCATGCAATTTATATAATGATGTCGAGTTCCGTATCGAAATTAGATGCAGAAGCATCCAAGTCTCACGAAATACAAGGGTCAGCTTTGTCAAATCAATCACATGTCCATATGAGAGCAAATATATCGTGACCTATAGAATCTACAGTCTCGTTTCTTACGTCGTTTGTTAAGCAAACTTTGACACTCAATCCATGTAATTTATATAATGATGTCGAGTTCCGTATCGAAATTAGATGCAGAAGCATCCAAGTATCACGAAATACAAGGGTCAGCTTTGTCAAATCAATCACATGTCCATATGAGAGCAAATATATCGTGACCTATAGAATCTACAGTCTCGTTTCTTACGTCGTTTGTTAAGCAAACTTTGACACACAATCCATGCAATTTATATGATGATGTCGAGTTCCGAATCGAAATTACATGCAGAAGCATCCAAGTATCACGAAATACAAGGGTCAGCTTTGTCAAATCAATCACATGTCCATATGAGAGCAAATATATCGTGACCTATAGAATCTACAGTCTCGTTTCTTACGTCGTTTGTTAAGCAAACTTTGACACACAATCCATGCAATTTATATGATGATGTCGAGTTCCGAATCGAAATTAGATGCAGAAGCATCCAAGTATCACGAAATACAAGGGTCAGCTTTGTCAAATCAATCACATGTCCATATGAGAGCAAATATATCGTGACCTATAGAATCTACAGTCTCGTTTCTTACGTCGTTTGTTAAGCAAACTTTGACACACAATCCATGCAATTTATATGATGATGTCGAGTTCCGAATCGAAATTAGATGCAGAAGCATCCAAGTATCACGAAATACAAGGGTCAGCTTTGTCAAATCAATCACATGTCCATATGAGAGCAAATATATCGTGACCTATAGAATCTACAGTCTCGTTTCTTACGTCGTTTGTTAAGCAAACTTTGACACTCAATCCATGTAATTTATATAATGATGTCGAGTTCCGTATCGAAATTAGATGCAGAAGCATCCAAGTCTCAAGAAATACAAGGGTCAGCTTTGTCAAATCAATCACATGTCCATATGAGAGCAAATATATCGTCACCTATAGAATCTACAGTCTCGTTTCTTACGTCGTTTGTTAAGCAAACTTTGACACACAATCCATGCAATTTATATGATGATGTCGAGTTCCGAATCGAAATTAGATGCAGAAGCATCCAAGTATCACGAAATACAAGGGTCAGCTTTGTCAAATCAATCACATGTCCATATGAGAGCAAATATATCGTGACCTATAGAATCTACAGCCTCGTTTCTTACGTCGATTGTTAAGCAAACTTTGACACACAATCCATGCAATTTATATGATGATGTCGAGTTCCGAATCGAAATTAGATGCAGAAGCATCCAAGTATCACGAAATACAAGGGTCAGCTTTGTCAAATCAATCACATGTCCATATGAGAGCAAATATATCGTGACCTATAGAATCTACAGTCTCGTTTCTTACGTCGTTTGTTAAGCAAACTTTGACACACAATCCATGCAATTTATATAATGATGTCGAGTTCCGTATCGAAATTAGATGCAGAAGCATCCAAGTCTCACGAAATACAAGGGTCAGCTTTGTCAAATCAATCACATGTCCATATGAGAGCAAATATATCGTGACCTATAGAATCTACAGTCTCGTTTCTTACGTCGTTTGTTAAGCAAACTTTGACACTCAATCCATGTAATTTATATAATGATGTCGAGTTCCGTATCGAAATTAGATGCAGAAGCATCCAAGTATCACGAAATACAAGGGTCAGCTTTGTCAAATCAATCACATGTCCATATGAGAGCAAATATATCGTGACCTATAGAATCTACAGTCTCGTTTCTTACGTCGTTTGTTAAGCAAACTTTGACACACAATCCATGCAATTTATATGATGATGTCGAGTTCCGAATCGAAATTAGATGCAGAAGCATCCAAGTATCACGAAATACAAGGGTCAGCTTTGTCAAATCAATCACATGTCCATATGAGAGCAAATATATCGTGACCTATAGAATCTACAGTCTCGTTTCTTACGTCGTTTGTTAAGCAAACTTTGACACACAATCCATGCAATTTATATGATGATGTCGAGTTCCGAATCGAAATTAGATGCAGAAGCATCCAAGTATCACGAAATACAAGGGTCAGCTTTGTCAAATCAATCACGTGTCCATATGAGAGCAAATATATAGTGACCTATAGAATCTACAGTCTCGTTTCTTACGTCGTTTGTTAAGCAAACTTTGACACACAATCCATGCAATTTATATGATGATGTCGAGTTCCGAATCGAAATTAGATGCAGAAGCATCCAAATATCACGAAATACAAGGGTCAGCTTTGTCAAATCAATCACATGTCCATATGAGAGCAAATATATCGTGACCTATAGAATCTACAGTCTCGTTTCTTACGTCGTTTGTTAAGCAAACTTTGACACTCAATCCATGTAATTTATATAATGATGTCGAGTTCCGTATCGAAATTAGATGCAGAAGCATCCAAGTCTCAAGAAATACAAGGGTCAGCTTTGTCAAATCAATCACATGTCCATATGAGAGCAAATATATCGTGACATATAGAATCTACAGTCTCGTTTCTTACGTCGTTTGTTAAGCAAACTTTGACACACAATCCATGCAATTTATATGATGATGTCGAGTTCCGAATCGAAATTAGATGCAGAAGCATCCAAGTATCACGAAATACAAGGGTCAGCTTTGTCAAATCAATCACATGTCCATATGAGAGCAAATATATCGTGACCTATAGAATCTACAGCCTCGTTTCTTACGTCGTTTGTTAAGCAAACTTTGACACACAATCCATGCAATTTATATGATGATGTCGAGTTCCGTATCGAAATTAGATGCAGAAGCATCCAAGTCTCACGAAATACAAGGGTCAGCTTTGTCAAATCAATCACATGTCCATATGAGAGCAAATATATCGTGACCTATAGAATCTACAGTCTCGTTTCTTACGTCGTTTGTTAAGCAAACTTTGACACTCAATCCATGTAATTTATATAATGATGTCGAGTTCCGTATCGAAATTAGATGCAGAAGCATCCAAGTATCCCGAAATACAAGGGTCAGCTTTGTCAAATCAATCACATGTCCATATGAGAGCAAATATATCGTGACCTATAGAATCTACAGTCTCGTTTCTTACGTCGTTTGTTAAGCAAACTTTGACACACAATCCATGCAATTTATATGATGATGTCGAGTTCCGTATCGAAATTAGATGCAGAAGCATCCAAATCTCAAGAAATACAAGGGTCAGCTTTGTCAAATCAATCACATGTCCATATGAGAGCAAATATATCGTGACATATAGAATCTACAGTCTCGTTTCTTACGTCGTTTGTTAAGCAAACTTTGACACACAATCCATGCAATTTATATGATGATGTCGAGTTCCGAATCGAAATTAGATGCAGAAGCATCCAAGTATCACGAAATACAAGGGTCAGCTTTGTCAAATCAATCACATGTCCATATGAGAGCAAATATATCGTGACCTATAGAATCTACAGCCTCGTTTCTTACGTCGTTTGTTAAGCAAACTTTGACACACAATCCATGCAATTTATATGATGATGTCGAGTTCCGTATCGAAATTAGATGCAGAAGCATCCAAGTCTCACGAAATACAAGGGTCAGCTTTGTCAAATCAATCACATGTCCATATGAGAGCAAATATATCGTGACCTATAGAATCTACAGTCTCGTTTCTTACGTCGTTTGTTAAGCAAACTTTGACACTCAATCCATGTAATTTATATAATGATGTCGAGTTCCGTATCGAAATTAGATGCAGAAGCATCCAAGTATCACGAAATACAAGGGTCAGCATTGTCAAATCAATTACATGTCCATATGAGAGCAAATATATCGTGACCTATAGAATCTACAGTCTCGTTTCTTACGTCGTTTGTTAAGCAAACTTTGACACACAATCCACGCAATTTATATGATGATGTCGAGTTCCGAATCGAAATTAGATGCAGAAGCATCCAAGTATCACGAAATACAAGGGTCAGCTTTGTCAAATCAATCACATGTCCATATGAGAGCAAATATATCGTGACCTATAGAATCTACAGTCTCGTTTCTTACGTCATTTGTTAAGCAAACTTTGACACACAATCCATGTAATTTATATGATGATGTCGAGTTCCGAATCGAAATTAGATGCAGAAGCATCCAAGTCTCAAGAAATACAAGGGTCAGCTTTGTCAAATCAATCACATGTCCATATGAGAGCAAATATATCGTCACCTATAGAATCTACAATCTCGTTTCTTACGTCGTTTGTTAAGCAAACTTTGACACTCAATCCATGTAATTTATATAATGATGTCGAGTTCCGTATCGAAAATAGATGCAGAAGCATCCAAGTATCACGAAATACAAGGGTCAGCTTTGTCAAATCAATCACATGTCCAAATGAGAGCAAATATATCGCGACCTATAGAATCTACAGTCTCGTTTCTTACGTCGTTTGTTAAGCAAACTTTGACACACAATCCATGCAATTTATATGATGATGTCGAGTTCCGAATCGAAATTAGATGCAGAAGCATCCAAGTATCACGAAATACAAGGGTCAGCTTTGTCAAATCAATCACATGTCCATATGAGAGCAAATATATCGTGACCTATAGAATCTACAGCCTCGTTTCTTACGTCGTTTGTTAAGCAAACTTTGACACATAATCCATGCAATTTATATGATGATGTCGAGTTCCGTATCGAAATTAGATGCAGAAGCATCCAAGTCTCAAGAAATACAAGGGTCAGCTTTGTCAAATCAATCACATGTCCATATGAGAGCAAATATATCGTGACCTATAGAATTTACAGCCTCGTTTCTTACGTCGTTTGTAAAGCAAACTTTGACACACAATCCATGCAATTTATATGATGATGTCGAGTTCCGAATCGAAATAAGATGCAGAAGCATCCAAGTCTCACGAAATACAAAGGTCAGCTTTGTCAAATCAATCACATGTCCATATGAGAGCAAATATATCGTGACCTATAGAATCTACAGCCTCGTTTCTTACGTCGTTTGTTAAGCAAACTTTGACACACAATCCATGCAATTTATATGATGATGTCGAGTTCCGTATCGAAATTAGATGCAGAAGCATCCAAGTCTCAAGAAATACAAGGGTCAGCTTTGTCAAATCAATCACATGTCCATATGAGAGCAAATATATCGTGACCTATAGAATCTACAGTCTCGTTTCTTACGTCGTTTGTTAAGCAAACTTTAACACACAATCCATGCAATTTATATAATGATGTCGAGTTCCGTATCGAAATTAGATGCAGAAGCATCCAAGTCTCAAGAAATACAAGGGTCAGCTTTGTCAAATCAATCACATGTCCATATGAGAGCAAATATATATGTGACCTATAGAATCTACAGTCTCGTTTCTTACGTCGTTTGTTAAGCAAACTTTGACACTCAATCCATGTAATTTATATAATGATGTCGAGTTCCGTATCGAAATTAGATGCAGAAGCATCCAAGTATCACGAAATACAAGGGTCAGCTTTGTCAAATCAATCACATGTCCATATGAGAGCAAATATATCGTGACCTATAGAATCTACAGTCTCGTTTCTTACGTCGTTTGTTAAGCAAACTTTGACACACAATCCATGCAATTTATATGATGATGTCGAGTTCCGAATCGAAATTAGATGCAGAAGCATCCAAGTATCACGAAATACAAGGGTCAGCTTTGTCAAATCAATAACATGTCCATATGAGAGCAAATATATCGTGACCTATAGAATCTACAGTCTCGTTTCTTACGTCGTTTGTTAAGCAAACTTTGACACACAATCCATGCAATTTATATGATGATGTCGAGTTCCGAATCGAAATTAGATGCAGAAGCATCCAAGTATCACGAAATACAAGGGTCAGCTTTGTCAAATCAATCACATGTCCATATGAGAGAAAATATATCGTGACCTATAGAATCTACAGTCTCGTTTCTTACGTCGTTTGTTAAGCAAACTTTGACACACAATCCATGCAATTTATATGATGATGTCGAGTTCCGAATCGAAATTAGATGCAGAAGCATCCAAGTATCACGAAATACAAGGGTCAGCTTTGTCAAATCAATCACATGTCCATATGAGAGCAAATATATCGTGACCTATAGAATCTACAGTCTCGTTTCTTACGTCGTTTGTTAAGCAAACTTTGACACTCAATCCATGTAATTTATATAATGATGTCGAGTTCCGTATCGAAATTAGATGCAGAAGCATCCAAGTCTCAAGAAATACAAGGGTCAGCTTTGTCAAATCAATCACATGTCCATATGAGAGCAAATATATCGTCACCTATAGAATCTACAGTCTCGTTTCTTACGTCGTTTGTTAAGCAAACTTTGACACACAATCCATGCAATTTATATGATGATGTCGAGTTCCGAATCGAAATTAGATGCAGAAGCATCCAAGTATCACGAAATACAAGGGATGCAGAAGCATCCAAGTCTCAAGAAATACAAGGGTCATCTTTGTCAAATCAATCACATGTCCATATGAGAGCAAATATATCGTCACCTATAGAATCTACAGTCTCGTTTCTTACGCCGTTTGTTAAGCAAACTTTGACACACAATCCATGCAATTTATATGATGATGTCGATTTCCGAATCGAAATTAGATGCAGAAGCATCCAAGTATCACGAAATACAAAGGTCAGCTTTGTCAAATCAATCACATGTCCATATGAGAGCAAATATATCGTGACCTATAGAATCTACAGTCTCGTTTCTTACGTCGTTTGTTAAGCAAACTTTGACACACAATCCATGCAATTTATATGATGATGTCGAGTTCCGAATCGAAATTAGATGCAGAAGCATCCAAGTATCACGAAATACAAGGGTCAGCTTTGTCAAATCAATCACATGTCCATATGAGAGCAAATATATCGTGACCTATAGAATCTACAGTCTCGTTTCTTACGTCGTTTGTTAAGCAAACTTTGACACACAATCCATGCAATTTATATGATGATGTCGAGTTCCGAATCGAAATTAGATGCAGAAGCATCCAAGTATCACGAAATACAAGGGTCAGCTTTGTCAAATCAATCACATGTCCATATGAGAGCAAATATATCGTGACCTATAGAATCTACAGTCTCGTTTCTTACGTCGTTTGTTAAGCAAACTTTGACACTCAATCCATGTAATTTATATAATGATGTCGAGTTCCGTATCGAAATTAGATGCCGAAGCATCCAAGTCTCAAGAAATACAAGGGTAAGCTTTGTCAAATCAATCACATGTCCATATGAGAGCAAATATATCGTCACCTATAGAATCTACAGTCTCGTTTCTTACGTCGTTTGTTAAGCAAACTTTGACACACAATCCATGCAATTTATATGATGATGTCGAGTTTCGAATCGAAATTAGATGCAGAAGCATCCAAGTATCACGAAATACAAGGGATGCAGAAGCATCCAAGTCTCAAGAAATACAAGGGTCATCTTTGTCAAATCAATCACATGTCCATATGAGAGCAAATATATCGTCACCTATAGAATCTACAGTCTCGTTTCTTACGCCGTTTGTTAAGCAAACTTTGACACACAATCCATGCAATTTATATGATGATGTCGAGTTCCGAATCGAAATTAGATGCAGAAGCATCCAAGTCTCACGAAATACAAAGGTCAGCTTGTCAAATCAATCACATGTCCATATGAGAGCAAATATATCGTCACCTATAGAATCTACAGTCTCGTTTCTTACGCCGTTTGTTAAGCAAACTTTGACACACAATCCATGCAATTTATATGATGATGTCGAGTTCCGAATCGAAATTAGATGCAGAAGCATCCAAGTCTCACGAAATACAAAGGTCAGCTTTGTCAAATCAATCACATGTCCATATGAGAGCAAATATATCGTGACCTATAGAATCTACAGTCTCGTTTCTTACGTCGTTTGTTAAGCAAACTTTGACACACAATCCATGCAATTTATATGATGATGTCGAGTTCCGAATCGAAATTAGATGCAGAAGCATCCAAGTATCACGAAATACAAGGGTCAGCTTTGTCAAATCAATCACATGTCCATATGAGAGCAAATATATCGTGACCTATAGAATCTACAGCCTCGTTTCTTACGTCGTTTGTTAAGCAAACTTTGACACACAATCCATGCAATTTATATGATGATGTCGAGTTCCGAATCGAAATTAGATGCAGAAGCATCCAAGTATCACGGAAATACAAGGGTCAGCTTTGTCAAATCAATCACATGTCCATATGAGAGCAAATATATCGTGACCTATAGAATCTACAGCCTCGTTTCTTACGTCGTTTGTTAAGCAAACTTTGACACACAATCCATGCAATTTATATAATGATGTCGAGTTCCGTATCGAAATTAGATGCAGAAGCATCCAAGTCTCAAGAAATACAAGGGTCAGCTTTGTCAAATCAATCACATGTCCATATGAGAGCAAATATATCGTGACCTATAGAATCTACAGTCTCGTTTCTTACGTCGTTTGTTAAGCAAACTTTGACACACAATCCATGCAATTTATATGATGATGTCGAGTTCCGTATCGAAATTAGATGCAGAAGCATCCAAGTCTCACGAAATACAAGGGTCAGCTTTGTCAAATCAATCACATGTCCATATGAGAAAAAATATATCGTGACCTATAGAATCTACAGTCTCGTTTCTTACGTCGTTTGTTAAGCAAACTTTGACACACAATCCATGTAATTTATATGATGATGTCGAGTTCCGAATCGAAATTAGATGCAGAAGCATCCAAGTATCACGAAATACAAGGGTCAGCTTTGTCAAATCAATCACATGTCCATATGAGAGCAAATATATCGTGACCTATAGAATCTACAGTCTCGTTTCTTACGTCGTTTGTTAAGCAAACTTTGACACACAATCCATGCAATTTATATGATGATGTCGAGTTCCGTATCGAAACTAGATGCAGAAGCATCCAAATCTCACGAAATACAAGGGTCAGCTTTGTCAAATCAATCAGATGTCCATATGAGAGCAAATATATCGTGACCTATAGAATCTACAGTCTCGTTTCTTACGTCGTTTGTTAAGCAAACTTTGACACACAATCCATGCAATTTTTATGATGATGTCGAGTTCCGTATCGAAATTAGATGCAGAAGCATCCAAGTCTCAAGAAATACAAGGGTCAGCTTTGTCAAATCAATCACATGTCCATATGAGAGCAAATATATCGTGACCTATAGAATCTACAGTCTCGTTTCTTACGTCGTTTGTTAAGCAAACTTTGACACACAATCCATGCAATTTATATGATGATGTCGAGTTCCGAATCGAAATTAGATGCAGAAGCATCCAAGTATCACGAAATACAAGGGTCAGCTTTGTCAAATCAATCACATGTCCATATGAGAGAAAATATATCGTGACCTATAGAATCTACAGTCTCGTTTCTTACGTCGTTTGTTAAGCAAACTTTGACACACAATCCATGCAATTTATATGATGATGTCGAGTTCCGAATCGAAATTAGATGCAGAAGCATCCAAGTATCACGAAATACAAGGGTCAGCTTTGTCAAATCAATCACATGTCCATATGAGAGCAAATATATCGTGACCTATAGAATCTACAGTCTCGTTTCTTACGTCGTTTGTTAAGCAAACTTTGACACTCAATCCATGTAATTTATATAATGATGTCGAGTTCCGTATCGAAATTAGATGCAGAAGCATCCAAGTCTCAAGAAATACAAGGGTCAGCTTTGTCAAATCAATCACATGTCCATATGAGAGCAAATATATCGTCACCTATAGAATCTACAGTCTCGTTTCTTACGTCGTTTGTTAAGCAAACTTTGACACACAATCCATGCAATTTATATGATGATGTCGAGTTCCGAATCGAAATTAGATGCAGAAGCATCCAAGTATCACGAAATACAAGGGATGCAGAAGCATCCAAGTCTCAAGAAATACAAGGGTCATCTTTGTCAAATCAATCACATGTCCATATTAGAGCAAATATATCGTCACCTATAGAATCTACAGTCTCGTTTCTTACGCCGTTTGTTAAGCAAACTTTGACACACAATCCATGCAATTTATATGATGATGTCGATTTCCGAATCGAAATTAGATGCAGAAGCATCCAAGTATCACGAAATACAAGGGTCAGCTTTGTCAAATCAATCACATGTCCATATGAGAGCAAATATATCGTGACCTATAGAATCTACAGTCTCGTTTCTTACGTCGTTTGTTAAGCAAACTTTGACACACAATCCATGCAATTTATATGATGATGTCGAGTTCCGAATCGAAATTAGATGCAGAAGCATCCAAGTATCACGAAATACAAGGGTCAGCTTTGTCAAATCAATCACATGTCCATATGAGAGCAAATATATCGTGACCTATAGAATGTACAGTCTCGTTTCTTACGTCGTTTGTTAAGCAAACTTTGACACTCAATCCATGTAATTTATATAATGATGTCGAGTTCCGTATCGAAATTAGATGCCGAAGCATCCAAGTCTCAAGAAATACAAGGGTCAGCTTTGTCAAATCAATCACATGTCCATATGAGAGCAAATATATCGTCACCTATAGAATCTACAGTCTCGTTTCTTACGTCGTTTGTTAAGCAAACTTTGACACACAATCCATGCAATTTATATGATGATGTCGAGTTTCGAATCGAAATTAGATGCAGAAGCATCCAAGTATCACGAAATACAAGGGATGCAGAAGCATCCAAGTCTCAAGAAATACAAGGGTCATCTTTGTCAAATCAATCACATGTCCATATGAGAGCAAATATATCGTCACCTATAGAATCTACAGTCTCGTTTCTTACGCCGTTTGTTAAGCAAACTTTGACACACAATCCATGCAATTTATATGATGATGTCGAGTTCCGAATCGAAATTAGATGCAGAAGCATCCAAGTCTCACGAAATACAAAGGTCAGCTTTGTCAAATCAATCACATGTCCATATGAGAGCAAATATATCGTGACCTATAGAATCTACAGTCTCGTTTCTTACGTCGTTTGTTAAGCAAACTTTGACACACAATCCATGCAATTTATATGATGATGTCGAGTTCCGAATCGAAATTAGATGCAGAAGCATCCATGCAATTTATATGATGATGTCGAGTTCCGAATCGAAATTAGATGCAGAAGCATCCAAGTATCACGAAATACAAGGGTCAGCTTTGTCAAATCAATCACATGTCCATATGAGAGCAAATATATCGTGACCTATAGAATCTACAGCCTCGTTTCTTACGTCGTTTGTTAAGCAAACTTTGACACACAATCCATGCAATTTATATGATGATGTCGAGTTCCGTATCGAAATTAGATGCAGAAGCATCCAAGTATCACGAAATACAAGGGTCAGCTTTGTCAAATCAATCACATGTCCATATGAGAGCAAATATATCGTGACCTATAGAATCAACAGTATCGTTTCTTACGTCGTTTGTTAAGCAAACTTTGACACACAATCCATGCAATTTATATAATGATGTCGAGTTCCGTATCGAAATTAGATGCAGAAGCATCCAAGTCTCAAGAAATACAAGGGTCAGCTTTGTCAAATCAATCACATGTCCATATGAGAGCAAATATATCGTGACCTATAGAATCTACAGTCTCGTTTCTTACGTCGTTTGTTAAGCAAACTTTGACACACAATCCATGCAATTTATATGATGATGTCGAGTTCCGTATCGAAATTAGATGCAGAAGCATCCAAGTCTCACGAAATACAAGGGTCAGCTTTGTCAAATCAATCACATGTCCATATGAGAAAAAATATATCGTGACCTATAGAATCTACAGTCTCGTTTCTTACGTCGTTTGTTAAGCAAACTTTGACACACAATCCATGTAATTTATATGATGATGTCGAGTTCCGAATCGAAATTAGATGCAGAAGCATCCAAGTATCACGAAATACAAGGGTCAGCTTTGTCAAATCAATCACATGTCCATATGAGAGCAAATATATCGTGACCTATAGAATCTACAGTCTCGTTTCTTACGTCGTTTGTTAAGCAAACTTTGACACACAATCCATGCAATTTATATGATGATGTCGAGTTCCGTATCGAAACTAGATGCAGAAGCATCCAAATCTCACGAAATACAAGGGTCAGCTTTGTCAAATCAATCAGATGTCCATATGAGAGCAAATATATCGTGACCTATAGAATCTACAGTCTCGTTTCTTACGTCGTTTGTTAAGCAAACTTTGACACACAATCCATGCAATTTTTATGATGATGTCGAGTTCCGTATCGAAATTAGATGCAGAAGCATCCAAGTCTCAAGAAATACAAGGGTCAGCTTTGTCAAATCAATCACATGTCCATATGAGAGCAAATATATCGTGACCTATAGAATCTACAGTCTCGTTTCTTACGTCGTTTGTTAAGCAAACTTTGACACACAATCCATGCAATTTATATGATTATGTCGAGTTCCGAATCGAAATTAGATGCAGAAGCATCCAAGTATCACGAAATACAAGGGTCAGCTTTGTCAAATCAATCACATGTCCATATGAGAGCAAATATATCGTGACCTATAGAATCTACAGCCTCGTTTCTTACGTCGTTTGTTAAGCAAACTTTGACACACAATCCATGCAATTTATATGATGATGTCGAGTTCCGAATCGAAATTAGATGCAGGAGCATCCAAGTATCACGAAATACAAGGGTCAGCTTTGTCAAATCAATCACATGTCCATATGAGAGCAAATATATCGTGACCTATAGAATCTACAGCCTCGTTTCTTACGTCGTTTGTTAAGCAAACTTTGACACACAATCCATGCAATTTTTATGATGATGTCGAGTTCCGTATCGAAATTAGATGCAGAAGCATCCAAGTATCACGAAATACAAGGGTCAGCTTTGTCAAATCAATCACATGTCCATATGAGAGCAAATATATCGTGACCTATAGAATCTACAGTCTCGTTTCTTACGTCGTTTGTTAAGCAAACTTTGACACACAATCCATGCAATTTATATGATGATGTCGAGTTCCGAATCGAAATTAGATGCAGAAGCATCCAAGTATCACGAAATACAAGGGTCAGCTTTGTCAAATCAATCACATGTCCATATGAGAGCAAATATATCGTGACCTATAGAATCTACAGCCTCGTTTCTTACGTCGTTTGTTAAGCAAACTTTGACACACAATCCATGCTATTTATATGATGATGTCGAGTTCCGAATCGAAATTAGATGCAGAAGCATCCAAGTATCACGAAATACAAGGGTCAGCTTTGTCAAATCAATCACATGTCCATATGAGAGCAAATATATCGTGACCTATAGAATCTACAGTCTCGTTTCTTACGTCGTTTGTTAAGCAAACTTTGACACACAATCCATGCAATTTATATAATGATGTCGAGTTCCGTATCGAAATTAGATGCAGAAGCATCCAAGTCTCACGAAATACAAGGGTCAGCTTTGTCAAATCAATCACATGTCCATATGAGAGCAAATATATCGTGACCTATAGAATCTACAGTCTCGTTTCTTACGTCGTTTGTTAAGCAAACTTTGACACTCAATCCATGTAATTTATATAATGATGTCGAGTTCCGTATCGAAATTAGATGCAGAAGCACCCAAGTATCACGAAATACAAGGGTCAGCTTTGTCAAATCAATCACATGTCCATATGAGAGCAAATATATCGTGACCTTTAGAATCTACAGTCTCGTTTCTTACGTCGTTTGTTAAGCAAACTTTGACACACAATCCATGCAATTTATATGATGATGTCGAGTTCCGAATCGAAATTAGATGCAGAAGCATCCAAGTATCACGAAATACAAGGTTCAGCTTTGTCAAATCAATCACATGTCCATATGAGAGCAAATATATCGTGACCTATAGAATCTACAGTCTCGTTTCTTACGTCGTTTGTTAAGCAAACTTTGACACACAATCCATGCAATTTATATGATGATGTCGAGTTCCGAATCGAAATTAGATGCAGAAGCATCCAAGTATCACGAAATACAAGGGTCAGCTTTGTCAAATCAATCACATGTCCATATGAGAGCAAATATATCGTGACCTATAGAATCTATAGTCTCGTTTCTTACGTCGTTTGTTAAGCAAACTTTGACACACAATCCATGCAATTTATATGATGATGTCGAGTTCCGAATCGAAATTAGATGCAGAAGCATCCAAGTATCACGAAATACAAGGGTCAGCTTAGTCAAATCAATCACATGTCCATATGAGAGCAAATATATCGTGACCTATAGAATCTACAGTCTCGTTTCTTACGTCGTTTGTTAAGCAAACTTTGACACTCAATCCATGTAATTTATATAATGATGTCGAGTTCCGTATCGAAATTAGATGCAGAAGCATCCAAGTCTCAAGAAATACAAGGGTCAGCTTTGTCAAATCAATCACATGTCCATATGAGAGCAAATATATCGTCACCTATAGAATCTACAGTCTCGTTTCTTACGTCGTTTGTTAAGCAAACTTTGACACACAATCCATGCAATTTATATGATGATGTCGAGTTCCGAATCGAAATTAGATGCAGAAGCATCCAGGTATCACGAAATACAAGGGTCAGCTTTGTCAAATCAATCACATGTCCATATGAGAGCAAATATATCGTGACCTATAGAATCTACAGTCTCGTTTCTTACGTCGTTTGTTAAGCAAACTTTGACACACAATCCATGCAATTTATATGATGATGTCGAGTTCCGTATCGAAATTAGATGCAGAAGCATCCAAGTATCACGAAATACAAGGGTCAGCTTTGTCAAATCAATCACATGTCCATATGATAGCAAATATATCGTGACCTATATAATTTACAGCCTCGTTTCTTACGTCGTTTGTTAAGCAAACTTTGACACACAATCCATGCAATTTATATGATGATGTCGAGTTCACGAAATACAAGGTTCAGCTTTGTCAAATCAATCACATGTCCATATGAGAGCAAATATATCGTGACCTATAGAATCTACAGTCTCGTTTCTTACGTCGTTTGTTAAGCAAACTTTGACACACAATCCATGCAATTTATATGATGATGTCGAGTTCCGAATCGAAATTAGATGCAGAAGCATCCAAGTATCACGAAATACAAGGGTCAGCTTTGTCAAATCAATCACATGTCCATATGAGAGCAAATATATCGTGACCTATAGAATCTATAGTCTCGTTTCTTACGTCGTTTGTTAAGCAAACTTTGACACACAATCCATGCAATTTATATGATGATGTCGAGTTCCGAATCGAAATTAGATGCAGAAGCATCCAAGTATCACGAAATACAAGGGTCAGCTTAGTCAAATCAATCACATGTCCATATGAGAGCAAATATATCGTGACCTATAGAATCTACAGTCTCGTTTCTTACGTCGTTTGTTAAGCAAACTTTGACACTCAATCCATGTAATTTATATAATGATGTCGAGTTCCGTATCGAAATTAGATGCAGAAGCATCCAAGTCTCAAGAAATACAAGGGTCAGCTTTGTCAAATCAATCACATGTCCATATGAGAGCAAATATATCGTCACCTATAGAATCTACAGTCTCGTTTCTTACGTCGTTTGTTAAGCAAACTTTGACACACAATCCATGCAATTTATATGATGATGTCGAGTTCCGAATCGAAATTAGATGCAGAAGCATCCAGGTATCACGAAATACAAGGGTCAGCTTTGTCAAATCAATCACATGTCCATATGAGAGCAAATATATCGTGACCTATAGAATCTACAGTCTCGTTTCTTACGTCGTTTGTTAAGCAAACTTTGACACACAATCCATGCAATTTATATGATGATGTCGAGTTCCGTATCGAAATTAGATGCAGAAGCATCCAAGTATCACGAAATACAAGGGTCAGCTTTGTCAAATCAATCACATGTCCATATGATAGCAAATATATCGTGACCTATAGAATTTACAGCCTCGTTTCTTACGTCGTTTGTTAAGCAAACTTTGACACACAATCCATGCAATTTATATGATGATGTCGAGTTCCGAATCGAAATTAGATGCAGAAGCATCCAAGTCTCACGAAATACAAAGGTCAGCTTTGTCAAATCAATCACATGTCCATATGAGAGCAAATATATCGTGACCTATAGAATCTACAGCCTCGTTTCTTACGTCGTTTGTTAAGCAAACTTTGACACACAATCCATGCAATTTATATGATGATGTCGAGTTCCGAATCGAAATTAGATGCAGAAGCATCCAAATCTCACGAAATACAAGGGTCAGCTTTGTCAAATCAATCACATGTCCATATGAGAGCAAATATATCGTCACCTATAGAATCTACAGTCTCGTTTCTTACGTCGTTTGTTAAGCAAACTTTGACACACAATCCATGCAATTTATATGATGATGTCGAGTTCCGTATCGAAATTAGATGCAGAAGCATCCAAGTATCACGAAATACAAGGGTCAGCTTTGTCAAATCAATCACATGTCCATATGAGAGCAAATATATCGTCACCTATAGAATCTACAGTCTCGTTTCTTACGCCGTTTGTTAAGCAAACTTTGACACACAATCCATGCAATTTATATGATGATGTCGAGTTCCGAATCGAAATTAGATGCAGAAGCATCCAAGTCTCAAGAAATACAAGGGTCAGCTTTGTCAAATCAATCACATGTCCATATGAGAGCAAATATATCGTCACCTATAGAATCTACAGTCTCGTTTCTTACGTCGTTTGTTAAGCAAACTTTGACACACAATCCATGCAATTTATATGATGATGTCGAGTTCCGAATCGAAACTAGATGCAGAAGCATCCAAGTATCACGAAATACAAGGGTCAGCTTTGTCAAATCAATCACATGACCATATGAGAGCAAATATATCGTGACCTATAGAATCTACAGTCTCGTTTCTTACGTCGTTTGTTAAGCAAACTTTGACACACAATCCATGCAATTTATATAATGATGTCGAGTTCCGTATCGAAAATTAGATGCAGAAGCATCCAAGTCTCACGAAATACAAGGGTCAGCTTTGTCAAATCAATCACATGTCCATATGAGAGCAAATATATCGTGACCTATAGAATCTACAGTCTCGTTTCTTATGTCGTTTGTTAAGCAAACTTTGACACTCAATCCATGTAATTTATATAATGATGTCGAGTTCCGTATCGAAATTAGATGCAGAAGCATCCAAGTATCACGAAATACAAGGGTCAGCTTTGTCAAATCAATCACATGTCCATATGATAGCAAATATATCGTGACCTATAGAATTTACAGCCTCGTTTCTTACGTCGTTTGTTAAGCAAACTTTGACACACAATCCATGCAATTTATATGATGATGTCGAGTTCCGAATCGAAATTAGATGCAGAAGCATCCAAGTCTCACGAAATACAAAGGTCAGCTTTGTCAAATCAATCACATGTCCATATGAGAGCAAATATATCGTGACCTATAGAATCTACAGTCTCGTTTCTTACGTCGTTTGTTAAGCAAACTTTGACACACAATCCATGCAATTTATATGATGATGTCGAGTTCCGTATCGAAATTAGATGCAGAAGCATCCAAGTCTCACGAAATACAAGTGTCAGCTTTGTCAAATCAATCACATGTCCATATGAGAGCAAATATATCGTGACCTATAGAATCTACAGTCTCGTTTCTTACGTCGTTTGTTAAGCAAACTTTGACACACAATCCATGTAATTTATATGATGATGTCGAGTTCCGAATCGAAATTAGATGCAGAAGCATCCAAGTATCACGAAATACAAGGGTCAGCTTTGTCAAATCAATCACATGTCCATATGAGAGCAAATATATCGTCACCTATAGAATCTACAGTCTCGTTTCTTACGTCGTTTGTTAAGCAAACTTTGACACACAATCCATGCAATTTTTATGATGATGTCGAGTTCCGAATCGAAATTAGATGCAGAAGCATCCAAGTCTCACGAAATACAAAGGTCAGCTTTGTCAAATCAATCACATGTCCATATGAGAGCAAATATATCGTGACCTATAGAATCTACAGCCTCGTTTCTTACGTCGTTTGTTAAGCAAACTTTGACACACAATCCATGCAATTTATATGATGATGTCGAGTTCCGAATCGAAATTAGATGCAGAAGCATCCAAGTATCACGAAATACAAGGGTCAGCTTTGTCAAATCAATCACATGTCCATATGAGAGCAAATATATCGTGACCTATAGAATCTACAGTCTCGTTTCTTACGTCGTTTGTTAAGCAAACTTTGACACACAATCCATGCAATTTTTATGACGATGTCGAGTTCCGTATCGAAATTAGATGCAGAAGCATCCAAGTCTCAAGAAATACAAGGGTCAGCTTTGTCAAATCAATCACATGTCCATATGAGAGCAAATATATCGTGACCTATAGAATCTACAGTCTCGTTTCTTACGTCGTTTGTTAAGCAAACTTTGACACACAATCCATGCAATTTATATGATGATGTCGAGTTCCGAATCGAAATTAGATGCAGAAGCATCCAAGTCTCACGAAATACAAAGGTCAGCTTTGTCAAATCAATCACATGTCCATATGAGAGCAAATATATCGTCACCTATAGAATCTACAGTCTCGTTTCTTACGTCGTTTGTTAAGCAAACTTTGACACACAATCCATGTAATTTATATGATGATGTCGAGTTCCGAATCGAAATTAGATGCAGAAGCATCCAAGTATCACGAAATACAAGGGTCAGCTTTGTCAAATCAATCACATGTCCATATGAGAGCAAATATATCGTGACCTATAGAATCTACAGTCTCGTTTCTTACGTCGTTTGTTAAGCAAACTTTGACACACAATCCATGCAATTTATATGATGATGTCGAGTTCCGTATCGAAATTAGATGCAGAAGCATCCAAGTCTCACGAAATTCAAGGGTCAGCTTTGTCAAATCAATCACATGTCCATATGAGAGCAAATATATCGTCACCTATAGAATCTACAGTCTCGTTTCTTACGTCGTTTGTTAAGCAAACTTTGACACACAATCCATGTAATTTATATAATGATGTCGAGTTCCGTATCGAAATTAGATGCAGAAGCATCCAAGTATCACGAAATACAAGGGTCAGCTTTGTCAAATCAATCACATGTCCATATGAGAGCAAATATATAGTCACCTATAGAATCTACAGTCTCGTTTCTTACGTCGTTTGTTAAGCAAACTTTGACACTCAATCCATGTAATTTATATAATGATGTCGAGTTCCGTATCGAAATTAGATGCAGAAGCATCCAAGTATCACGAAATACAAGGGTCAGCTTTGTCAAATCAATCACATGTCCATATGAGAGCAAATATATCGTGACCTATAGAATCTACAGTCTCGTTTCTTACGTCGTTTGTTAAGCAAACTTTGACACTCAATCCATGTAATTTATATAATGATGTCGAGTTCCGTATCGAAATTAGATGCAGAAGCATCCAAGTATCACGAAATACAAGGGTCAGCTTTGTCAAATCAATCACATGTCCATATGAGAGCAAATATATCGTGACCTATAGAATCTACAGTCTCGTTTCTTACGTCGTTTGTTAAGCAAACTTTGACACACAATCCATGCAATTTATATGATGATGTCGAGTTCCGAATCGAAATTAGATGCAGAAGCATCCAAGTCTCACGAAATACAAAGGTCAGCTTTGTCAAATCAATCACATGTCCATATGAGAGCAAATATATCGTGACCTATAGAATCTACAGCCTCGTTTCTTACGTCGTTTGTTAAGCAAACTTTGACACACAATCCATGCAATTTATATGATGATGTCGAGTTCCGAATCGAAATTAGATGCAGAAGCATCCAAGTATCACGAAATACAAGGGTCAGCTTTGTCAAATCAATCACATGTCCATATGAGAGCAAATATATCGTGACCTATAGAATCTACAGTCTCGTTTCTTACGTCGTTTGTTAAGCAAACTTTGACACACAATCCATGCAATTTTTATGACGATGTCGAGTTCCGTATCGAAATTAGATGCAGAAGCATCCAAGTCTCAAGAAATACAAGGGTCAGCTTTGTCAAATCAATCACATGTCCATATGAGAGCAAATATATCGTGACCTATAGAATCTACAGTCTCGTTTCTTACGTCGTTTGTTAAGCAAACTTTGACACACAATCCATGCAATTTATATGATGATGTCGAGTTCCGAATCGAAATTAGATGCAGAAGCATCCAAGTCTCACGAAATACAAGGGTCAGCTTTGTCAAATCAATCACATGTCCATATGAGAGCAAATATATCGTCACCTATAGAATCTACAGTCTCGTTTCTTACGTCGTTTGTTAAGCAAACTTTGACACACAATCCATGTAATTTATATGATGATGTCGAGTTCCGAATCGAAATTAGATGCAGAAGCATCCAAGTATCACGAAATACAAGGGTCAGCTTTGTCAAATCAATCACATGTCCATATGAGAGCAAATATATCGTGACCTATAGAATCTACAGTCTCGTTTCTTACGTCGTTTGTTAAGCAAACTTTGACACACAATCCATGCAATTTATATGATGATGTCGAGTTCCGTATCGAAATTAGATGCAGAAGCATCCAAGTCTCACGAAATTCAAGGGTCAGCTTTGTCAAATCAATCACATGTCCATATGAGAGCAAATATATCGTCACCTATAGAATCTACAGTCTCGTTTCTTACGTCGTTTGTTAAGCAAACTTTGACACACAATCCATGTAATTTATATAATGATGTCGAGTTCCGTATCGAAATTAGATGCAGAAGCATCCAAGTATCACGAAATACAAGGGTCAGCTTTGTCAAATCAATCACATGTCCATATGAGAGCAAATATATCGTCACCTATAGAATCTACAGTCTCGTTTCTTACGTCGTTTGTTAAGCAAACTTTGACACTCAATCCATGTAATTTATATAATGATGTCGAGTTCCGTATCGAAATTAGATGCAGAAGCATCCAAGTATCACGAAATACAAGGGTCAGCTTTGTCAAATCAATCACATGTCCATATGAGAGCAAATATATCGTGACCTATAGAATCTACAGTCTCGTTTCTTACGTCGTTTGTTAAGCAAACTTTGACACTCAATCCATGTAATTTATATAATGATGTCGAGTTCCGTATCGAAATTAGATGCAGAAGCATCCAAGTATCACGAAATACAAGGGTCAGCTTTGTCAAATCAATCACATGTCCATATGAGAGCAAATATATCGTGACCTATAGAATCTACAGTCTCGTTTCTTACGTCGTTTGTTAAGCAAACTTTGACACACAATCCATGCAATTTATATGATGATGTCGGGTTCCGTATCGAAATTAGATGCAGAAGCATCCAAATCTCAAGAAATACAAGGGTCAGCTTTGTCAAATCAATCACATGTCCATATGAGAGCAAATATATCGTGACATATAGAATCTACAGTCTCGTTTCTTACGTCGTTTGTTAAGCAAACTTTGACACACAATCCATGCAATTTATATGATGATGTCGAGTTCCGAATCGAAATTAGATGCAGAAGCATCCAAGTATCACGAAATAAAAGGGTCAGCTTTGTCAAATCAATCACATGTCCATATGAGAGCAAATATATCGTGACCTATAGAATCTACAGCCTCGATTCTTACGTCGTTTGTTAAGCAAACTTTGACACACAATCCATGCAATTTATATGATGATGTCGAGTTCCGTATCGAAATTAGATGCAGAAGCATCCAAGTCTCACGAAATACAAGGGTCAGCTTTGTCAAATCAATCACATGTCCATATGAGAGCAAATATATCGTGACCTATAGAATCTACAGTCTCGTTTCTTACGTCGTTTGTTAAGCAAACTTTGACACTCAATCCATGTAATTTATATAATGATGTCGAGTTCCGTATCGAAATTAGATGCAGAAGCATCCAAGTATCACGAAATACAAGGGTCAGCTTTGTCAAATCAATCCATGTCCATATGAGAGCAAATATATCGTGACCTATAGAATCTACAGTCTCGTTTCTTACTTCGTTTGTTAAGCAAACTTTGACACACAATCCATGCAATTTATATGATGATGTCGAGTTCCGAATCGAAATTAGATGCAGAAGCATCCAAGTATCACGAAATACAAGGGTCAGCTTTGTCAAATCAATCACATGTCCATATGAGAGCAAATATATCGTGACCTATAGAATCTACAGTCTCGTTTCTTACGTCGTTTGTTAAGCAAACTTTGACACACAATCCATGTAATTTATATGATGATGTCGAGTTCCGAATCGAAATTAGATGCAGAAGCATCCAAGTCTCAAGAAATACAAGGGTCAGCTTTGTCAAATCAATCACATGTCCATATGAGAGCAAATATATCGTCACCTATAGAATCTACAGTCTCGTTTCTTACGTCGTTTGTTAAGCAAACTTTGACACTCAATCCATGTAATTTATATAATGATGTCGAGTTCCGTATCGAAATTAGATGCAGAAGCATCCAAGTATCACGAAATACAAGGGTCAGCTTTGTCAAATCAATCACATGTCCATATGAGAGCAAATATATCGTGACCTATAGAATCTACAGTCTCGTTTCTTACGTCGTTTGTTAAGCAAACTTTGACACACAATCCATGCAATTTATATGATGATGTCGAGTTCCGTATCGAAATTAGATGCAGAAGCATCCAAGTCTCAAGAAATACAAGGGTCAGCTTTGTCAAATCAATCACATGTCCATATGAGAGCAAATATATCGTGACCTATAGAATCTACAGCCTCGTTTCTTACGTCGTTTGTTAAGCAAACTTTGACACACAATCCATGCAATTTATATGATGATGTCGAGTTCCGTATCGAAATTAGATGCAGAAGCATCCAAGTCTCAAGAAATACAAGGGTCAGCTTTGTCAAATCAATCATATGTCCATATGAGAGCAAATATATCGTGACCTATAGAATCTACAGTCTCGTTTCTTACGTCGTTTGTTAAGCAAACTTTGACACACAATCCATGCAATTTATATAATGATGTCGAGTTCCGTATCGAAATTAGATGCAGAAGCATCCAAGTCTCAAGAAATACAAGGGTCAGCTTTGTCAAATCAATCACATGTCCATATGAGAGCAAATATATCGTGACCTATAGAATCTACAGTCTCGTTTCTTACGTCGTTTGTTAAGCAAACTTTGACACACAATCCATGCAATTTATATGATGATGTCGAGTTCCGTATCGAAACTAGATGCAGAAGCATCCAAGTCTCAAGAAATACAAGGATCAGCTTTGTCAAATCAATCACATGTCCATATGAGAGCAAATATATCGTCACCTATAGAATCTACAGTCTCGTTTCTTACGTCGTTTGTTAAGCAAACTTTGACACACAATCCATGCAATTTATATGATGATGTCGAGTTCCGAATCGAAATTAGATGCAGAAGCATCCAAGTATCACGAAATACAAGGGTCAGCTTTGTCAAATCAATCACATGTCCATATGAGAGCAAATATATCGTGACCTATAGAATCTACAGCCTCGTTTCTTACGTCGTTTGTTAAGCAAACTTTGACACACAATCCATGCAATTTATATGATGATGTCGAGTTCCGAATCGAAATTAGATGCAGAAGCATCCAAGTATCACGAAATACAAGGGTCAGCTTTGTCAAATCAATCACATGTCCATATGAGAGCAAATATATCGTGACCTATAGAATCTACAGTCTCGTTTCTTACGTCGTTTGTTAAGCAAACTTTGACACACAATCCATGCAATTTATATGATGATGTCGAGTTCCGAATCGAAATTAGATGCAGAAGCATCCAAGTATCACGAAATACAAGGGTCAGCTTTGTCAAATCAATCACATGTCCATATGAGAGCAAATATATCGTGACCTATAGAATCTACAGTCTCGTTTCTTACGTCGTTTGTTAAGCAAACTTTGACACACAATCCATGCAATTTATATGATGATGTCGAGTTCCGAATCGAAACTAGATGCAGAAGCATCCAAGTTTCAAGAAATACAAGGGTCAGCTTTGTCAAATCAATCACATGTCCATATGAGAGCAAATATATCGTGACCTATAGAATCTACAGTCTCGTTTCTTACGTCGTTTGTTAAGCAAACTTTGACACACAATCCATGCAATTTTTATGATGATGTCGAGTTCCGTATCGAAATTAGATGCAGAAGCATCCAAGTATCACGAAATACAAGGGTCAGCTTTGTCAAATCAATCACATGTCCATATGAGAGCAAATATATCGTCACCTATAGAATCTACAGTCTCGTTTCTTACGTCGTTTGTTAAGCAAACTTTGACACACAATCCATGCAATTTTTATGATGATGTCGAGTTCCGTACAGAGATGGTCTGTATGACGATATTTTAGGTTTTCGACTGTAAGAAAGTTGTAAACGTCGAAAACGTCATATACCCGTAGAAAACGTATAAAAAGTAGTAAGTGTCATAAACCTCAACAAATGTATGTTACCATCATATTTTTCACTTAATATTAATTCTGCAAGCCTGTCTTTGTTATTGAAGAGGGTCCGTACCCTTTTTGAAAATAACAGCATATTTTTATTAATATTTAAATTTTTAAAATAACTGAAAAATTTAAACAATAAATTGGATTGCGCACTTAGTACGCCATCTAAAATATATTCCGAACACTACCACTACTTTACGTAGATTCACAGAATTTGCGGATGAAGTAATAAACAAACATATGTATAATCCCCATATAATATAAAAAATATATATAAGATGTACATTTTCGAGTGAAATCTTTTTATGCCAGTTTTGTAATAAAATAGGATATCAAAAAATAATAATAAAATGAGTTTTATTATTATGCAAAAACATCGATTTTTAGGATATAAAATTCGTTTGTTATTCTGTCAAAAACCTTGTTTGTTTGGCTAGGTTTACGACGTTTCCGACGTATGTAATATACGTCAGAAATGTATGTCATATACGTCATCATTGTAGACAGACCATCTCTGGTTCCGTATCGAAATTAGATGCAGAAGCATCCAAGTCTCAAGAAATACAAGGGTCAGCTTCGTCAAATCAATCACATGTCCATATGAGAGCAAATATATCGTGACCTATAGAATCTACAGTCTCGTTTCTTACGTCGTTTGTTAAGCAAACTTTGACACACAATCCATGCAATTTTTATGATGATGTCGAGTTCCGTATCGAAATTAGATGCAGAAGCATCCAAGTCTCACGAAATACAAGGGTCAGCTTTGTCAAATCAATCGCATGCCCATATGAGAGCAAATATATCGTGACCTATAGAATCTACAGCCTCGTTTCTTACGTCGTTTGTTAAGCAAACTTTGACACACAATCCATGCAATTTATATGATGATGTCGAGTTCCGAATCGAAACTAGATGCAGAAGCATCCAAGTCTCAAGAAATACAAGGGTCAGCTTTGTCAAATCAATCACATGTCCATATGAGAGCAAATATATCGTTACCTATAGAATCTACAGTCTCGTTTCTTACGTCGTTTGTTAAGCAAACTTTGACACACAATCCATGCAATTTATATGATGATGTCGAGTTCCGTATCGAAATTAGATGCAGAAGCATCCAAGTATCACGAAATACAAGGGTCAGCTTTGTCAAATCAATCACATGTCCATATGAGAGCAAATATATCGTCACCTATAGAATCTACAGTCTCGTTTCTTACGTCGTTTGTTAAGCAAACTTTGACACACAATCCATGTAATTTATATGATGATGTCGAGTTCCGTATCGAAATTAGATGCAGAAGCATCCAAGTATCACGAAATACAAGGGTCAGCTTTGTCAAATCAATCACATGTCCATATGAGAGCAAATATATCGTGACCTATAGAATCTACAGTCTCGTTTCTTACGTCGTTTGTTAAGCAAACTTTGACACACAATCCATGCAATTTATATGATGATGTCGAGTTCCGTATCGAAATTAGATGCAGAAGCATCCAAGTATCACGAAATACAAGGGTCAGCTTTGTCAAATCAATCACATGTCCATATGAGAGCAAATATATCGTCACCTATAGAATCTACAGTCTCGTTTCTTACGCCGTTTGTTAAGCAAACTTTGACACACAATCCATGCAATTTATATGATGATGTCGAGTTCCGTATCGAAATTAGATGCAGAAGCATCCAAGTATCACGAAATACAAGGGTCAGCTTTGTCAAATCAATCACATGTCCATATGAGAGCAAATATATCGTGACCTATAGAATCTACAGTCTCGTTTCTTACGTCGTTTGTTAAGCAAACTTTGACACACAATCCATGCAATTTATATGATGATGTCGAGTTCCGAATCGAAATTAGATGCAGAAGCATCCAAGTATCACGAAATACAAGGGTCAGCTTTGTCAAATCAATCACATGTCCATATGAGAGCAAATATATCGTCACCTATAGAATCTACAGTCTCGTTTCTTACGTCGTTTGTTAAGCAAACTTTGACACACAATCCATGCAATTTATATGATGATGTCGAGTTCCGAATCGAAATTAGATGCAGAAGCATCCAAGTCTCACGAAATACAAGGGTCAGCTTTGTCAAATCAATCACATGTCCATATGAGAGCAAATATATCGTGACCTATAGAATCTACAGCCTCGTTTCTTACGTCGTTTGTTAGGCAAACTTTGACACACAATCCATGCAATTTATATGATGATGTCGAGTTCCGTATCGAAATTAGATGCAGAAGCATCCAAGTCTCACGAAATACAAGGGTCAGCTTTGTCAAATCAATCACATGTCCATATGAGAGCAAATATATCGTGACCTATAGAATCTACAGTCTCGTTTCTTACGTCGTTTGTTAAGCAAACTTTGACACACAATCCATGCAATTTATATGATGATGTCGAGTTCCGTATCGAAACTAGATGCAGAAGCATCCAAATCTCACGAAATACAAGGGTCAGCTTTGTCAAATCAATCACATGTCCATATGAGAGCAAATATATCGTGACCTATAGAATCTACAGCCTCGTTTCTTACGTCGTTTGTTAAGCAAACTTTGACACACAATCCATGCAATTTATATGATGATGTCGAGTTCCGTATCGAAATTAGATGCAGAAGCATCCAAGTCTCACGAAATACAAGGGTCAGCTTTGTCAAATCAATCACATGTCCATATGAGAGCAAATATATCGTGACCTATAGAATCTACAGTCTCGTTTCATACGTCGTTTGTTAAGCAAACTTTGACACACAATCCATGCAATTTATATAATGATGTCGAGTATCGAAATTAGATGCAGAAGCATCCAAGTCTCACGAAATACAAGGGTCAGCTTTGTCAAATCAATCACATGTCCATATGAGAGCAAATATATCGTGACCTATAGAATCTACAGTCTCGTTTCTTACGTCGTTTCTTAAGCAAACTTTGACACACAATCCATGTAATTTATATGATGATGTCGAGTTCCGAATCGAAATTAGATGCAGAAGCATCCAAGTATCACGAAATACAAGGGTCAGCTTTGTCAAATCAATCACATGTCCATATGAGAGCAAATATATCGTGACCTATAGAATCTACAGTCTCGTTTCTTACGTCGTTTGTTAAGCAAACTTTGACACACAATCCATGCAATTTATATGATGATGTCGAGTTCCGAATCGAAATTAGATGCAGAAGCATCCAAGTATCACGAAATACAAGGGTCAGCTTTGTCAAATCAATCACATGTCCATATGAGAGCAAATATATCGTGACCTATAGAATCTACAGCCTCGTTTCTTATGTCGTTTGTTAAGCAAACTTTGACACACAATCCATGCAATTTATATGATGATGTCGATTTCCGTATCGAAATTAGATGCAGAAGCATCCAAGTCTCACGAAATACAAGGGTCAGCTTTGTCAAATCAATCACATGTCCATATGAGAGCAAATATATCGTGACCTATAGAATCTACAGTCTCGTTGTTACGTCGTTTGTTAAGCAAACTTTGACACTCAATCCATGTAATTTATATAATGATGTCGAGTTCCGTATCGAAATTAGATGCAGAAGCATCCAAGTATCACGAAATACAAGGGTCAGCTTTGTCAAATCAATCACATGTCCATATGAGAGCAAATATATCGTGACCTGTAGAATCTACAGTCTCGTTTCTTACGTCGTTTGTTAAGCAAACTTTGACACACAATCCATGCAATTTATATGATGATGTCGAGTTCCGAATCGAAATTAGATGCAGAAGCATCCAAGTATCACGAAATACAAGGGTCAGCTTTGTCAAATCAATCACATGTCCATATGAGAGCAAATATATCGTGACCTATAGAATCTACAGTCTCGTTTCTTACGTCGTTTGTTAAGCAAACTTTGACACACAATCCATGTAATTTATTTGATGATGTCGAGTTCCGAATCGAAATTAGATGCAGAAGCATCCAAGTCTCAAGAAATACAAGGGTCAGCTTTGTCAAATCAATCACATGTCCATATGAGAGCAAATATATCGTCACCTATAGAATCTACAGTCTCGTTTCTTACGTCGTTTGTTAAGCAAACTTTGACACTCAATCCATGTAATTTATATAATGATGTCGAGTTCCGTATCGAAATTAGATGCAGAAGCATCCAAGTATCACGAAATACAAGGGTCAGCTTTGTCAAATCAATCACATGTCCATATGAGAGCAAATATATCGTGACCTATAGAATCTACAGTCTCGTTTCTTACGTCGTTTGTTAAGCAAACTTTGACACACAATCCATGCAATTTATATGATGATGTCGAGTTCCGAATCGAAATTAGATGCAGAAGCATCCAAGTATCACGAAATACAAGGGTCAGCTTTGTCAAATCAATCACATGTCCATATGAGAGCAAATATATCGTGACCTATAGAATCTACAGCCACGTTTCTTACGTCGTTTGTTAAGCAAACTTTGACACACAATCCATGCAATTTATATGATGATGTCGAGTTCCGTATCGAAATTAGATGCAGAAGCATCCAAGTCTCAAGAAATACAAGGGTCAGCTTTGTCAAATCAATCACATGTCCATATGAGAGCAAATATATCGTGACCTATAGAATTTACAGCCTCGTTTCTTACGTCGTTTGTAAAGCAAACTTTGACACACAATCCATGCAATTTATATGATGATGTCGAGTTCCGAATCGAAATTAGATGCAGAAGCATCCAAGTCTCACGAAATACAAAGGTCAGCTTTGTCAAATCAATCACATGTCCATATGAGAGCAAATATATCGTGACCTATAGAATCTACAGCCTCGTTTCTTACGTCGTTTGTTAAGCAAACTTTGACACACAATCCATGCAATTTATATGATGATGTCGAGTTCCGTATCGAAATTAGATGCAGAAGCATCCAAGTCTCAAGAAATACAAGGGTCAGCTTTGTCAAATCAATCACATGTCCATATGAGAGCAAATATATCGTGACCTATAGAATCTACAGTCTCGTTTCTTACGTCGTTTGTTAAGCAAACTTTGACACACAATCCATGCAATTTATATAATGATGTCGAGTTCCGTATCGAAATTAGATGCAGAAGCATCCAAGTCTCAAGAAATACAAGGGTCAGCTTTGTCAAATCAATCACATGTCCATATGAGAGCAAATATATCGTGACCTATAGAATCTACAGTCTCGTTTCTTACGTCGTTTGTTAAGCAAACTTTGACACACAATCCATGCAATTTATATGATGATGTCGAGTTCCGTATCGAAACTAGATGCAGAAGCATCCAAGTCTCAAGAAATACAAGGGTCAGCTTTGTCAAATCAATCACATGTCCATATGAGAGCAAATATATCGTCACCTATAGAATCTACAGTCTCGTTTCTTACGTCGTTTGTTAAGCAAACTTTGACACACAATCCATGCAATTTATATGATGATGTCGAGTTCCGAATCGAAATTAGATGCAGAAGCATCCAAGTATCACGAAATACAAGGGTCAGCTTTGTCAAATCAATCACATGTCCATATGAGAGCAAATATATCGTGACCTATAGAATCTACAGTCTCGTTTCTTACGTCGTTTGTTAAGCAAACTTTGACACACAATCCATGCAATTTATATGATGATGTCGAGTTCCGAATCGAAATTAGATGCAGAAGCATCCAAGTATCACGAAATACAAGGGTCAGCTTTGTCAAATCAATCACATGTCCATATGAGAGCAAATATATCGTGACCTATAGAATCTACAGTCTCGTTTCTTACGTCGTTTGTTAAGCAAACTTTGACACACAATCCATGCAATTTATATGATGATGTCGAGTTCCGAATCGAAACTAGATGCAGAAGCATCCAAGTCTCAAGAAATACAAGGGTCAGCTTTGTCAAATCAATCACATGTCCATATGAGAGCAAATATATCGTGACCTATAGAATCTACAGTCTCGTTTCTTACGTCGTTTGTTAAGCAAACTTTGACACACAATCCATGCAATTTTTATGATGATGTCGAGTTCCGTATCGAAATTAGATGCAGAAGCATCCAAGTATCACGAAATACAAGGGTCAGCTTTGTCAAATCAATCACATGTCCATATGAGAGCAAATATATCGTCACCTATAGAATCTACAGTCTCGTTTCTTACGTCGTTTGTTAAGCAAACTTTGACACACAATCCATGCAATTTTTATGATGATGTCGAGTTCCGTATCGAAATTAGATGCAGAAGCATCCAAGTCTCAAGAAATACAAGGGTCACCTTCGTCAAATCAATCACATGTCCATATGAGAGCAAATATATCGTGACCTATAGAATCTACAGTCTCGTTTCTTACGTCGTTTGTTAAGCAAACTTTGAAACACAATCCATGCAATTTTTATGATGATGTCGAGTTCCGTATCGAAATTAGATGCAGAAGCATCCAAGTCTCACGAAATACAAGGGTCAGCTTTGTCAAATCAATCACATGTCCATATTAGAGCAAATATATCGTGACCTATAGAATCTACAGCCTCGTTTCTTACGTCGTTTGTTAAGCAAACTTTGACCCACAATCCATGCAATTTATATGATGATGTCGAGTTCCGAATCGAAACTAGATGCAGAAGCATCCAAGTCTCAAGAAATACAAGGGTCAGCTTTGTCAAATCAATCACATGTCCATATGAGAGCAAATATATCGTCACCTATAGAATCTACAGTCTCGTTTCTTACGTCGTTTGTTAAGCAAACTTTGACACACAATCCATGCAATTTATATGATGATGTCGAGTTCCGTATCGAAATTAGATGCAGAAGCATCCAAGTATCACGAAATACAAGGGTCAGCTTTGTCAAATCAATCACATGTCCATATGAGAGCAAATATATCGTCACCTATAGAATCTACAGTCTCGTTTCTTACGCCGTTTGTTAAGCAAACTTTGACACACAATCCATGCAATTTATATGATGATGTCGAGTTCCGTATCGAAATTAGATGCAGAAGCATCCAAGTATCACGAAATACAAGGGTCAGCTTTGTCAAATCAATCACATGTCCATATGAGAGCAAATATATCGTGACCTATAGAATCTACAGTCTCGTTTCTTACGTCGTTTGTTAAGCAAACTTTGACACACAATCCATGCAATTTATATGATGATGTCGATTTCCGTATCGAAATTAGATGCAGAAGCATCCAAGTATCACGAAATACAAGGGTCAGCTTTGTCAAATCAATCACATGTCCATATGAGAGCAAATATATCGTCACCTATAGAATCTACAGTCTCGTTTCTTACGCCGTTTGTTAAGCAAACTTTGACACACAATCCATGCAATTTATATGATGATGTCGAGTTCCGTATCGAAATTAGATGCAAAAGCATCCAAGTATCATGAAATACAAGGGTCAGCTTTGTCAAATCAATCACATGTCCATATGAGAGCAAATATATCGTGACCTATAGAATCTACAGTCTCGTTTCTTACGTCGTTTGTTAAGCAAACTTTGACACACAATCCATGCAATTTATATGATGATGTCGAGTTCCGAATCGAAATTAGATGCAGAAGCATCCAAGTATCACGAAATACAAGGGTCAGCTTTGTCAAATCAATCACATGTCCATATGAGAGCAAATATATCGTCACCTATAGAATCTACAGTCTCGTTTCTTACGTCGTTTGTTAAGCAAACTTTGACACACAATCCATGCAATTTATATGATGATGTCGAATTCCGAATCGAAATTAGATGCAGAAGCATCCAAGTCTCACGAAATACAAGGGTCAGCTTTGTCAAATCAATCACATGTCCATATGAGAGCAAATATATCGTGACCTATAGAATCTACAGCCTCGTTTCTTACGTCGTTTGTTAAGCAAACTTTGACACACAATCCATGCAATTTATATGATGATGTCGAGTTCCGTATCGAAATTAGATGCAGAAGCATCCAAGTCTCACGAAATACAAGGGTCAGCTTTGTCAAATCAATCACATGTCCATATGAGAGCAAATATATCGTGACCTATAGAATCTACAGTCTCGTTTCTTACGTCGTTTGTTAAGCAAACTTAGACACACAATTCATGCAATTTATATGATGATGTCGAGTTCCGTATCGAAACTAGATGCAGAAGCATCCAAATCTCACGAAATACAAGGGTCAGCTTTGTCAAATCAATCACATGTCCATATGAGAGCAAATATATCGTGACCTATAGAATCTACAGCCTCGTTTCTTACGTCGCTTGTTAAGCAAACTTTGACACACAATCCATGCAATTTATATGATGATGTCGAGTTCCGTATCGAAATTAGATGCAGAAGCATCCAAGTCTCACGAAATACAAGGGTCAGCTTTGTCAAATCAATCACATGTCCATATGAGAGCAAATATATCGTGACCTATAGAATCTACAGTCTCGTTTCATACGTCGTTTGTTAAGCAAACTTTGACACACAATCCATGCAATTTATATAATGATGTCGAGTTCCGTATCGAAATTAGATGCAGAAGCATCCAAGTCTCACGAAATACAAGGGTCAGCTTTGTCAAATCAATCACATGTCCATATGAGAGCAAATATATCGTGACCTATAGAATCTACAGTCTCGTTTCTTACGTCGTTTGTTAAGCAAACTTTGACACACAATCCATGTAATTTATATGATGATGTCGAGTTCCGAATCGAAATTAGATGCAGAAGCATCCAAGTCTCAAGAAATACAAGGGTCAGCTTTGTCAAATCAATCACATGTCCATATGAGAGCAAATATATCGTCACCTATAGAATCTACAGTCTCGTTTCTTACGTCGTTTGTTAAGCAAACTTTGACACACAATCCATGTAATTTATATGATGATGTCGAGTTCCGAATCGAAATTAGATGCAGAAGCATCCAAGTCTCAAGAAATACAAGGGTCAGCTTTGTCAAATCAATCACATGTCCATATGAGAGCAAATATATCGTCACCTATAGAATCTACAGTCTCGTTTCTTACGTCGTTTGTTAAGCAAACTTTGACACACACTCCATGTAATTTTTATGATGATGTCGAGTTCCGTATCGAAATTAGATGCAGAAGCATCCAAGTCTCAAGAAATACAAGGGTCAGCTTTGTCAAATCAATCACATGTCCATATGAGAGCAAATATATCGTGACCTATAGAATCTACAGTCTTCGTTTCTTACGTCGTTTGTTAAGCAAACTTTGACACACAATCCATGCAATTTATATGATGATGTCGAGTTCCGAATCGAAATTAGATGCAGAAGCACCCAAGTATCACGAAATACAAGGGTCAGCTTTGTCAAATCAATCACATGTCCATATGAGAGCAAATATATCGTGACCTATAGAATCTACAGCCTCGTTTCTTACGTCGTTTGTTAAGCAAACTTTGACACACAATCCATGCAATTTATATGATGATGTCGAGTTCCGTATCGAAATTAGATGCAGAAGCATCCAAGTATCACGAAATACAAGGGTCAGCTTTGTCAAATCAATCACATGTCCATATGAGAGCAAATATATCGTGACCTATAGAATCTACAGTCTCGTTTCTTACGTCGTTTGTTAAGCAAACTTTGACACACAATCCATGCAATTTATATGATGATGTCGAGTTCCGAATCGAAATTAGATGCAGAAGCATCCAAGTATCACGAAATACAAGGGTCAGCTTTGTCAAATCAATCACATGTCCATATGAGAGCAAATATATCGTGACCTATAGAATCTAGAGTCTCGTTTCTTACGTCGTTTGTTAAGCAAACTTTGACACACAATCCATGCAATTTATATGATGATGTCGAGTTCCGAATCGAAATTAGATGCAGAAGCATCCAAGTATCACGAAATACAAGGGTCAGCTTTGTCAAATCAATCACATGTCCATATGAGAGCAAATATATCGTGACCTATAGAATTTACAGCCTCGTTTCTTACGTCGTTTGTTAAGCAAACTTTGACACACAATCCATGCAATTTATATAATGATGTCGAGTTCCGAATCGAAATTAGATGCAGAAGCATCCAAGTATCACGAAATACAAGGGTCAGCTTTGTCAAATCAATCACATGTCCATATGAGAGCAAATATATCGTGACCTATAGAATTTACAGCCTCGTTGCTTACGTCGTTTGTTAAGCAAACTTTGACACACAATCCATGCAATTTATATAATGATGTCGAGTTCCGAATCGAAATTAGATGCAGAAGCATCCAAGTATCACGAAATACAAGGGTCAGCTTTGTCAATCAATCACATGTCAATATGAGAGCAAATATATCGTGACCTATAGAATCTACAGTCTCGTTTCTTACGTCGTTTGTTAAGCAAACTTTGACACACAATCCATGCAATTTATATGATGATGTCGAGTTCCGTATCGAAATTAGATGCAGAAGCATCCAAGTCTCACGAAATACAAGGGTCAGCTTTGTCAAATCAATCACATGTCCATATGAGAGCAAATATATCGTGACCTATAGAATTTACAGCCTCGTTTCTTACGTCGTTTGTTAAGCAAACTTTGACACACAATCCATGCAATTTATATGATGATGTCGAGTTCCGAATCGAAATTAGATGCAGAAGCATCCAAGTATCACGAAATACAAGGGTCAGCTTTGTCAAATCAATCACATGTCCATATTAGAGCAAATATATCGTGACCTATAGAATCTACAGTCTCGTTTCTTACGTCGTTTGTTAAGCAAACTTTGACACACAATCCATGCAATTTTTATGATGATGTCGAGTTCCGTATCGAAATTAGATGCAGAAGCATCCAAGTCTCAAGAAATACAAGGGTCAGCTTTGTCAAATCAATCACATGTCCATATGAGAGCAAATATATCGTGACCTATAGAATCTACAGTCTCGTTTCTTACGTCGTTTGTTAGGCAAACTTTGACACACAATCCATGCAATTTATATGATGATGTCGAGTTCCGAATCGAAATTAGATGCAGAAGCATCCAAGTATCACGAAATACAAGGGTCAGCTTTGTCAAATCAATCACATGTCCATATGAGAGCAAATATATCGTGACCTATAGAATCTACAGTCTCGTTTCTTACGTCGTTTGTTAAGCAAACTTTGACACACAATCCATGCAATTTATATGATGATGTCGAGTTCCGTATCGAAATTAGATGCAGAAGCATCCAAGTCTCAAGAAATACAAGGGTCAGCTTTGTCAAATCAATCACATGTCCATATGAGAGCAAATATATCGTGACCTATAGAATCTACAGTCTCGTTTCTTACGTCGTTTGTTAAGCAAACTTTGACACACAATCCATGCAATTTATATGATGATGTCGAGTTCCGAATCGAAATTAGATGCAGAAGCATCCAAGTATCACGAAATACAAGGGTCAGCTTTGTCAAATCAATCACATGTCCATATGAGAGCAAATATATCGTGACCTATAGAATTTACAGCCTCGTTTCTTACGTCGTTTGTTAAGCAAACTTTGACACACAATCCATGCAATTTATATGATGATGTCGAGTTCCGAATCGAAATTAGATGCAGAAGCATCCAAGTCTCACGAAATACAAAGGTCAGCTTTGTCAAATCAATCACATGTCCATATGAGAGCAAATATATCGTGACCTATAGAATCTACAGTCTCGTTTCTTACGTCGTTTGTTAAGCAAATTTTGACACACAATCCATGCAATTTATATGATGATGTCGAGTTCCGAATCGAAATTAGATGCAGAAGCATCCAAGTATCACGAAATACAAGGGTCAGCTTTGTCAAATCAATCACATGTCCATATGAGAGCAAATATATCGTGACCTATAGAATCTACAGTCTCGTTTCTTACGTCGTTTGTTAACCAAACTTTGACACACAATCCATGCAATTTATATGATGATGTCGAGTTCCGAATCGAAATTAGATGCAGAAGCATCCAAGTCTCACGAAATACAAGGGTCAGCTTTGTCAAATCAATCACATGTCCATATGAGAGCAAATATATCGTGACCTATAGAATCTACAGTCTCGTTTCTTACGTCGTTTGTTAAGCAAACTTTGACACTCAATCCATGTAATTTATATAATGATGTCGAGTTCCGTATCGAAATTAGATGCAGAAGCATCCAAGTATCACGAAATACAAGGGTCAGCTTTGTCAAATCAATCACATGTCCATATGAGAGCAAATACATCGTCACCTATAGAATCTACAGTCTCGTTTCTTACGTCGTTTGTTAAGCAAACTTTGACACACAATCCATGCAATTTATATGATGATGTCGAGTTCCGTATCGAAATTAGATGCAGAAGCATCCAAGTCTCACGAAATACAAAGGTCAGCTTTGTCAAATCAATCACATGTCCATATGAGAGCAAATATATCGTGACCTATAGAATCTACAGCCTCGTTTCTTACGTCGTTTGTTAAGCAAACTTTGACACACAATCCATGTAATTTATATGATGATGTCGAGTTCCGAATCGAAATTAGATGCAGAAGCATCCAAGTCTCAAGAAATACAAGGGTCAGCTTTGTCAAATCAATCACATGTCCATATGAGAGAAATATATCGTCACCTATAGAATCTACAGTCTCGTTTCTTACGCCGTTTGTTAAGCAAACTTTGACACACAATCCATGCAATTTATATGATGATGTCGAGTTCCGTATCGAAATTAGATGCAGAAGCATCCAAGTATCACGAAATACAAGGGTCAGCTTTGTCAAATCAATCACATGTCCATATGAGAGCAAATATATCGTGACCTATAGAATCTACAGTCTCGTTTCTTACGTCGTTTGTTAAGCAAACTTTGACACACAATCCATGCAATTTATATGATGATGTCGAGTTCCGAATCGAAATTAGATGCAGAAGCATCCAAGTATCACGAAATACAAGGGTCAGCTTTGTCAAATCAATCATATGTCCATATGAGAGCAAATATATCGTCACCTATAGAATCTACTTCTCAATTTCCGAATCGAAATTAGATGCAGAAGCATCCAAGTCTCACGAAATACAAGGTAGCTTGTCAAATCAATCAATGTCATATGAGAGCAGTCTCGTTTCTTACGTCGTTTGTTAAGCAAACTTTGACACACAATCCATGCAATTTATATGATGATGTCGATTTCCGTATCGAAACTAGATGCAGAAGCATCAAATCTCACGAAATACAAGGGTC